>NC_056730.1:231307356-231417356 GCF_019279795.1 Protopterus annectens | reverse complement strand
AAATTGTAAATGACACTATATTGCACTTGTAAGGTATGGCAATGTTAGTTGTACTGGGTGAGACAGGCCACCAACTACTTTCACCCACATGTTTACACATTCACAAACACTTTCAGACACACTAATGCCACACACACATTTTACAGTACTGAGATCCATGGGTTCAAAGAGTCATAGGTGTGTAAATGGCAAATGGCCATGGAGGCTTTACAAGGCTAGCCCATGGGAATACACTGGCATCATACCACCTGACAATATTCCTCAGTGTGTCTACTGAGTATAGACACTGGAGTGATCACCAGGGTGGTTATTATATTCCCCATCCACTCCTCCTGATTTTTCTTGAAGAGGGCCAATGATGTGCTCGGCTTGACATGTATGTGGCATCTATTCCATAGCGTGGCCAGTCTCTGGGTTGTGAACCTGTCCCTCCAGCATGCCCTGTTGATTGTAAGGATGGGGTTGAGGTATCTGGGGCATGTTGTGTGGACAGATTGGTTTCCTCGGATGTAGCATTCCTGAAAGGGTTGGGTCAGACATGGCTGTGTATGTAAGGCAGAGATCACACCTAAGTAGCCAATATGAGACAGAGATTCATTGCAGTTGTTGAAGTTTGTCCATAAGGGGCAAGTATGTAGTACCTAAGATCCTCTTTGTGAGGTACATTTGCAGCCTCTCCTGTTGTTGCTGGTGTCTAGTAGAGTAAATGGCAAATGGGCCATAGTACACATTCATTGGAGTACTGAGGGGAGTATACAGGTAAACAATGTCCTTTTACTTCTCGGATTCAATACCCTGAGTCGGGAGAAGTGACACATGGAAGAACTTTTAGAATATAGTGGCACTGTGGTGGTCACCATCAAGCTCACTGTCAGCTTGTGTTCCCAGTTCTGCTATACCAACATTAGTCTTCAGTGGACTGCCATCAGTGCATTACTTTATGGGATCCATGTCGTACCCAAAAGGGATGACGGCAAATCATCTGGCATTGAGCTTATGTCCAGAGTTCTGACAACAGTCATAGGTCTCAGAGAGGCCTTTGTGAAGGATATCAACCTCATGTGGGAGGTTAATAATAGCACCCACCTTGTAGTCATCTGCAAACATTGTCAGCCAGGGTGCCTTTGTATTAGGCTGGTCCTCAGACATGTGGATCCCAAACATGAGGGGAACCCAGGTCCACAACCTGTGGAACTTCACTCATGACTGTTTGGCAGTCTGACATGAAGTCCACTGCTTTCACCCTGTGGGTTTTATCTGTGAGCTGGTTTGTAGACCACCTACTAATGTAGGTGTGGCTACCTACCTGAGTGTGTTTGTCTATGATTCCTGAGTGGGGAGTGATAACCAAGGATTAGATGGGCAGCCTATCTTGTTATCTATTCCATACTGTCACATAGTTATTGCACATGGCATAATGCTTATAGGGCAGCAGTGTCTCTACAGGTCCCCCTACAGTGGATGACAACTGTTGTCCTTGTAATGTGGACACTGGGACATGTACTGTGTGGGCAACAGCGAAAAGCAGCAATACCCACCCTCAATGGATATGGTTCTCACACAAACACAACACACCCCCCCACACACACACAGACAGGATACTGTTCACACACACACTTGCCTGGACTGAAAGTAGAACTCCTGTCTATCTATTTGTTGCTACTACAGTGTTACACATTTATAGCACATGTCACAGAGCTTATAGGGTGAAGGTTGTCCAAAGGTACTTCTAAGGTGAGGAACATCACCAGCCCTGGTAAAGTATGGCCATGGTAATGCACTGGGTGAGAGAGGCCACAAAATACTTTAAACTATACATATACACACAAACATTTGCCAGAACTGAGATTAGAACTCCTTAATAACTAGCTATTTGTACTACAGCATTACACAGTTATCTCACAAGTCACAGGGCTTATAGGGGTGAGGCCTGATGAAAGGCACTTCTAAGGTGACTGATATCTGCAGGACTGGTAAAGTGGGAAAGGGAAGTGTACAGGGTTTGAATGGACTCAAAAGCTTTAACTTGTAAATATCCACAGTTTAACATTTGCCAGGACTAAGACTAGAATTCCTACCTAACTAGTTAGTTGTACTATAATGCTACACTGTTATCGCACATGCTACAGAGCTTATGGGGCTGAGACCTGACCAAAGGGACTTCTAAGGTGACTGTTATATGCAGGACTGCTAAAGTAGGAAATGGGCAGTATACTGGGTTTGAATGGACCTAAAAGCTTTAACTTGTAAACAAACAACACACACACGCACACACACACACACACACACACACACACACACACACACACACACACACACACACACACACACACACACACACGCACACACACGCACACACATGCACACACACACACATACATTTTTACATTTGTCAGGACTGAGATTAGAATTCCTACCTAACTAGTTATTTGTACTATAGTGTTACACAGTTATCGCACATGCTACAGAGGTTATAGGGGTGACAGACATCTTTAGGACTGCAAAAGCAATGGGAAGTGAACTGGGTTGGGAAGGCCTGTTCATCCCTAGATCCTACTGACATTTCTTTAAGTTTATGAGCATGCCCAGTGTGACCTTCTATAATACACGTGGGACTCCATTCCAGGGATTGTTGTACTCCATTCCAGTTTGTTTTGTGCTACAGCCATACCTCTCAACCTGTTGGTGCAGAATATCTGGAGATAGCCTATCAAAATGGGGGGACGATGGGCCATACGGTTATTGTGATTATTTCTTTCAGTAATGTATGGGTTGCTAGGGTTACAGGGCTAGTTTTAGCAGACATCTGACATATATGCCATTTGACACAGTCATGTATTGTTCCATTTCCTTGACATACCTCCTCAGATCATCACAGTGATTTACCAGAGGAATACAGGATGAATGATGCACACACCAAAATTATGGGCCAAATGCTACGCATTCTTGCTCAATCCAGCTTGTTGAGAGGTGTGCCTATGAGCAATTGACTGTTGGAGCTGTGGAAATGGTCCAGCACCTTGGTGATATATTGCAATGGTGGAATCTCTGTGCATTTCTGTTCTGGCCTGGACTGATTACCAGTCCATGGTTGGGTAATATAAGTCAGACAGGATCAGGGTGACAGGCAGACTCCAGATATATTTGTAGGGGATAAAATATGTGGGGGTGTCCTGGATCAGCTATGTTTGCCTATATAGCTACCAGTACTTTGCATATGGGTCTGCTCAAATGTTGATTGCACTTGGGAGGTCTTGTGTGTGTCAGACTGTTTGACCTGCCTGGAGATGTGTGTTTGTCTGACATATATGTATGGCCCACCTCATTTTGCTTGGCTGGACACATTTTGGGGTCAGGATGTTGCATAGGATGAGTGATCAAGGAAAGGTGTGCTACTCCCCATGGCTGTGGGCCAGGGTTCTGTCTGCACTCATAGAACCCTGGCCCACAGAACCCTGTGGGCCAGGGTTCTGTGGGTGCAGACATGTCACCATCTTCCAGGGTTAGAACTGCCTACAATGAGTGCATTCCCATGTTTAGACTGCTAGCCCTGCCTGTTGACTGTACAGAATATCACAAAATGTCCACATCCATGACTCATATATCTTGGTTACGCAAACAAGTGTGGTTTTCAAGGAAAAGTGTTTTGCAAGTCACTCATGGTTGAAGTCAGATATTACTGACAGTTGACATTGTAGTTTCTGACTTCATACCCATCAGACATTCCATGCTACTACAATCATTTCATTAACTTTATTACATTATTAGAGCAGTATTTCAAAGGTGTTCTTCTCTTTGGAACTTTTGCACCCCATAATTCATGGCTTTTGCCAGATGTCTGGCTCTCTGATACTGGCAGGTTTTCTTCTAGCAGTTAGCAGTATGGCCTTTCTTTGCATTTTGTAGACTGTGTTATGTCGGTATTATGGACCCCGTGGCACTCCCTAACAGGGCACTGTGGGTGAGGCATGGGCATTTGCCACAGGCGTGTAGGCCAGGTGTGACAGATGCAGGCCTTCCTTAGCAAGGCAGTGTATTCTGATGATCATATGCTCCCAGGCTGCCGGCAGTGGACATCCCTGGGATGGCACCAGTAAGTTGACTGTGGGTGTTACTGACAATTGCTTTCTGTTTGTGTTGAGCAATCACTCTAGTTGACGGCTGTATGCTGCTAAAGGCTAGGGTCATGTTACTGCATTTCTATGGGACTATGGGGGGGCTGACACATCTGTACAGAATACACATTTGCACAGACTGTGCTGATATTTGCTTAAAGTATTGGTCCTATTTAGCATAGTGGTGTGCCCTATCTTTCAGACTACAGGCATAACAGTATTGACTACAGGTCAGATTGTTCTGGCATAGACATTTGTAGTTTCAGACTTCTTACCTTTCAAAGATATACTGCCACTGCCAGACCTGCTAGTTTTTCACTGTATAAAAGTCTACAGGTGGGGATTTCATGGATGTCACCATGTGGGGGCCTTTGCCATGCATTTCTGTATGGTTTTCTGCAGATGATCTGCTGGGTGATGCTGGGGGTGGGTATGGGACCTCCACGTTGACATCCATGCATGTGACCTATGACCACCCCCCCCCTCCAGTTATTTGGCTCACCACATCTACTGCAGTGGTATTTGTCAACTAGTGTGGTACTGCATGGTGTGGGTAGGCCAGTACTGGAAATACACTTCTTGCTGTCCGACAGAGCTGTCAGTTGCCTGCTGCTATCCCAGTAGACACCCCATTCCCTTGCATCCTTGAATCAATACCATAGATATGCTATCAGAACATTTCACTTCATTCATTTTGTTAAGGAGACTGACTTACTTTGTGCCTGAGGCTGTTGTAAGGATGGTGCTTGAGGGCTGACTATGTCAGATGCACAGTACACTGCCTATACTTGGTAGGGTATAGGTGGTGTGACATTTGGCATCCATTTTACTGTGCATGCGAGTCAGAGAGAGATATCAGTCCCTCAGGTCCTACAGTGGCAGTGTATGTGCTATGCATTGCCTCTTTGCCAAGGACAGGGCATACTTGGCATGCCTCCGTCTGCCTACAGGGGCAGGCTAAGGATGTTCCTCCTCCAAGTCCCTCTGTGCCTGTGGAGACATTGGCAATGGTGGAGGGCTGTGTGGCCCTTCCCCATTTCTTTCCTGCTGCAGCTGTTTCCACAGGATCATATTGTGTAGCATGGCACATACTATGAACATGTATGCATATGTGGCTGGAGAGTTCTGCAAGGCTCCACTGGATATGTCAGAGCAGTGGAACAATGACTTGAGCATCCCAAACAAAAACTCTATAATAATCCTGGTTTGTGCGTGTTCCTCATTATGGCATTCTTGTGTGGGTGTGTGTGCATTTCTGATGGGTGTCATCAGCCATGGCTCCAGTGTAGCCAGCATCCCCCACCAGATGGCCATATAGCATGTCCCCACTACCAAATGCCCAGTACAGCTGTGACGAATGCCAGATGTGAGAGTCATGATAGCTTCCAGGGCTATCAGTACACACATTCATGATAATGTCCTGGGCATCACACACAACCTGACAGTTGATGAAGTGGAACCCCTTGCGATTTACATTGACCATACACTGGTCACTGGGTGGTGCTTTGATGTGGATGTGGTACATTCTATGGCACCCAGTACCTCTGGGTATTCTGATACAAGGTGGAAGTGATGCATATTGCTGGTCCTCTCCTCAAAGGTGCTGGGAAAGTAAATGTGCTCAGCAGCATGCAGTCTCGTGGCATCCAGGAACTGCTGGAGTATCCTGGATGCAGATGCCTGCGAGACCCCCATGATATCCCCAGTTGGTCTTTGGAAAGTACCTGTAGCTAGTATTCTTAAGGCTACACATACCTTGGTATCCACTGGGATGGGTTCCCCTCTGTTGGTTCTGGGTCTGAGGCGAAGCTGGCACAGCTCACCAAGTTGCTGAAGTATGTCCTTATCCACCCTGTAGTGCTCTACTATCGCCATATAATGTAGCCCCTGGTAGATTACCCTGGGTCTGAACACTCCTCTCCTCCTCCTCGGTCTGAGTTGGTTGTTAGCATTATCTTCCTCACCACCCTGAGTCTCTAGAACATACTGATAAATCAAAGCAACATTAGTCCCTGACATGTTTTGTTAGTTTTGTCAGTTTAAAATTCCCCCGAATGTGTACACCAGTGGTGTAGAGTTTGTGTAAAAAAAACGACTGAAAAGTGTTTGCATAGTTTATACCATTGTACTGGGCTGCTGCCTGTGTAATTGGATGCTTCTGATACATTTCACCTGCCAGCTGTGGTAGTTCTCCTTGGTTGCCTTCCTTCTGCTGTTTCCCCTTCACATTTCCTCCCCGTTTAAGCCCTGATGTGCGCCACACATTCCCAGTGCTTAAATGTAAACAGTTCTGCTATTCCCTGTGTTTTTTTTTTTTGTTAGGCCCTGTGCGCACCACGTGCACCCGTTTACCTAAAGTAAACACTTTTAAGCAGAACCAGCCCTCCCTGGATGTGATCACACTCTGCATTTCATGGAATAAGACAATACAGCCTTAGATACACCCCCTTCCTTAGCTGTGATTAGCTAAGGGCAAACACGGGCGACTGCGCTCCAATGTGCTTACAGCAAGCATGACACACCCCCTTTTCATGTTAACTGTTCCTCCTGTCTACACGGTGGTGTTAGATACCTACACAGTTAGGTGCAGTCTGACACTTAGAAGAAATTTGTGATTCAGTATAAATCCCCTCATTTGCATACAACACTACCTTACTAAATAGTTACCACACTTAGGCTGGGCCTTTCCCCTTAGCAACCACTATTCTCTGGTATTGTTTTCAGTCTGAATGCCACTGACTATAATGCAAAATGCAGATTTCTGTAAAAATTGATTTTTCCCCTTTATTTATTTTTGGCATGCTCTCGTTTGGGCTCTGCTGCCATATACTTAAATGTCCAAGATCAGCCAAAAGAAATTTATTTTAAAAAAAATTAAAACATTTTTCATGCCAATGGCCATATATTTGGTCATTAGCATGCCTACTGAATATAATACATGCTTTCTTTCGTGATGTCATGCCTCCGTTTTCTCATTTGCAGAAATGTATTCAGCTAGTAACTGAATACATTTCTGCAGGTAACATTATTCCTGCACAAACACCTGCCTGCTTGCTGGATTGTTAATTCACCTCATTTGCATGGTTTTCACCAGCAAGTGAGTTAATTACCATAATGCAGTGGTGTTCATGCAGGAATAGCATAGGAGCATTCGTGCATGTCCCAGGAGCTCTATACTAGATTGCTTGGCAGACATATTGTGCACCGCGGCTCCTGCCCTATTCTTGCACATCGTGCAGGGCTTACTGAATCCTGAGGTAAAACTAAATATCAAGAAATGCATAATAGTATCCTTTAGCAAGTCAACCACTCCTGGTAGCTATCATATTGACAGCACACCCATAAGAGCTGACTCAGTAGTCAGGGACTTACGGACACACATAGACAATAGGCTAGCCTTTGTCCATCATGTGTCTACAGTACTGAGGAACTCATTCTATGTTGTGCAACTTATAAACAAAGGTATGGCATCTAGGTCCAAGGAAGTCATTGTTCCACTGCATTCTGCGTTCATCAGACTTATCATTGAATTTATTGCCCCCTGTGATATAGGGAAATATTGCCAGTCCAGCTATCTGGAATTTTTTAAGTAATTCTATGTCATTTGTGAATATTGATATGATTTATACAGAACTGTATGTTATTTGCTGAGCTAAAATGTAACCACAGCATGCCCTGCTGACTTAGAACAAAAAATACATTTAAATTGTGCTATAAAAGTTATCTCTTAGTTTCAGTGTAGCAGACAGAATGTCTAGAGCTAGAAGTTTATGAATCGTATTGAAGAGAAGTAATTACTAGGTTTAAAGTGCAAAAAGTAAAAAGTGTTTTATCGCTTTATGAGAGATATGTATTTTTAACACAGAGATGTTAGATTCTTTTAGTTGTTGTTTTAGCCTGGGAACTGAAGTCAGGTGACAAAAAGTGATGCCATCCAAGCTAACCCAGCAGTAATCTTTGATATTGATTTAAGAACTGCCTAAGAGAGAGGCTGTGCATTTTTTATTTTGTCTTTGACCTGGAAACATCCACTCATCATCACCATCTGCACTTGTCTTGCTCTGTAAGTAAGTTTTTAGGGCATAGAACACACAAACACAATTCATTCCATTTACAGCTTTTGGTTTGAGTTTCATTTTCCAGTTTGTTGTGTGCTTATAAGGTTTTTAGGGCATAGTAACTCTTTTATATAGAGATATGAATATAGCAAAGATTAGTTTAGATGCTTTTGTATTAATTTGAGACTGCCCTACAATGTTGTTTTAAACAATTTCCCGTGATTTTGAACTCTGAAGTTACTGTGTTGATTGACTATTGTCTTGTTCTTTTATTTATTATTAAATATATGTAAATCCATCTTTGTGGCTGATATTTGTGAGACATATTTAAGCTCTTAGAGTACTTGCATATGTATTTAGTGACACTGTACAGGCCACTCCTAAATAGCCTTGCAAGTCTTGGTTAGACCACCATTTGGATTAATACTAACATTACACAGTATGATTGGAAACCCTTTGTAAGGGCCTTATAGTAGCTGATAAGTAGGGGTTGGGGGCAGCGAAAACTACCTTTTAGTCTGGGCAGAAGGGAGCATAGCTAGTAAACCTGTGCCAGCCTTCCCCAGTTTTGTGTGTGTGTGTGTGTGTGTGTGTGTGTGTGTGTGTGTGTGTGTGTGTGTGTGTGTGTGTGTGTGTGTGTGTGTGTGTGTGTGTGTGTGTGTGTGTGTGTGTGTGTGTGTGTGTGCCAGCTACTTGGGCAGGGACACAAAGCACTGTTTGGACAGAGAGGATGCTGGCGGTCTTGGCTTGGCCCTTCAGCTGAGATCTTAACTCCATAGCTCTGCCAGGATGAAGTCTTATTGGGGATCTGGAGAAAGAGGGAGAAACCAGCCTCAGACTACCTGTGATCTATCTGTGCTCTAAGGGAAATTTCACTTTACTGTGTGTGTACTTGTTATCCTCCCAGTGTGTACATCCCCCACTGCTGCCAGTGGTGAGGATTGAGACTCCTTGATTATTAGGCCAGTGTAGGGACATCACACCACTTTTTTATCTACCTAAGCAGGCATATCCAATAACTACAATGTCCACAGAGTCTCCTCACTAAAAGAATACAGAGCATAAATAACATGTCCTATGCAGACAACCTCAAGGTCCTAGCCCTGTATTCTGTCCCCCTACTGACAGTTGAGGAGAGATCTATGTCTAGCATAGCATAGGTATGCTAGTACTGTCTGCATCTGGTGGTTTTCCCACAGACTCCTCATCTGTATTTGCTGCTGCTGCTTCTGGCCCTGCCTGTGGTCCTCGAAACTGTGGTCACCTCACTTGTTCTTGTTGAAACTGTTTCCTGAAAATTATATTGTGTAACTGGCACAGACTGCAACCATTTTGGCACAGGTGCCTGGGTCATTCTGCAGTGCACCTCCTGATATATCTAGACAATGGAACAGTGATTTAAGCAAACCAAACACATGTTCTAGGTTATTCCTAGTCTGAAGCCTAGTTTGAGTTTGGGCCTAAATTTATCCCTGGTAAGTGCGATTGTGTGGGTTTCTTATGGGTGACACGAGTCAAGGCTTCAGTTCATAACCTGCATTCCCCACTAGATGCCTTGAGGAATGTCACCCTTAGCAAACCTAATGTGCAGCTCACAAGTGTGCTATATGTGTGGGTCATGTATACTGCCTGGGTTACCTCCACAGCCATTGTACATGATCCCCTGGGCAATAAAGACAACCTGACAGTTTAGAGAGTGGAAACCTTTTCTGTTGATATACCTCCTTCCCTGTTCCCCAGGTAGGGCTTTTATTATTCTGTGCCTGCAATCTATGGCCTCCTAAATTTCAGGGAAGTGTGCTAGTGTATAGAAGTCTTGTATGGTTCTTGTCCTGTCCTGGTGTGTTCATGGGAAACAGATATGCTCCCTTGCATGTAGTAGCATTGTTCTTAAGGCTTATAACTGTGGCATCCCTAATATGTCCCCTGTGTTTATCTGAAATGTACCAGAAGCTAGTATACATAATTCAAAACATGCCTTTGTTTCCACTGGTATGGGATCTCCATGATTTTCCTGTGGCCTGAGGCCGAGGCAGCAGATGATGTATATCTTCTAAAGTGTTTCCCTTTCCACCCTGTATCGCTCCACAATTTCTGATTTATGCAGGCCATGGTAAGTTAAACAGGTGCTAAACATCCTTCTTCTTCTTTCGCAGGATCTGGCAGCAGCAACAGCAGCACCCTCCCTTAAAGCCTGTTGCACATACCACATAATAATAGCAGAAGCAACTCCTATGTGTAATCACGCCTGTATTCCAAAACATTTTTGTGTACATGGCAAGGTCCTACACTGAGTGTACATGATTGTTTTATAGCATCCCAAATAGCTCCGCTGTGTTGGATTGGTTAATTAGCATGCACATTAGCTGTTTATGCTGTCAATAGATATTTTGCAACTTCTCTTAGTTTGGCAGCTCATGTTTTGTAGAGCTGCATAATGGATACAAAAAAACTAGCTATCATGGTGATGGCATGGCATGACCCTAACATGATTGCTGCACTTCATGCAGCTGTTAGTGAATCTAGCCCACTATCTTTTGGCCCTTAATGAGTAAGCATGTTTTTTCAGTACTGCTTTTAGTTTTTAGTGCCCTTAATTTCTTTTATCACATGGTTATGTTTCACAAAACATCAGGGAATTTACTGTATGCCATTTTCTATTTCTACATTGTAAAAAAGTCAGATGTTAAAGAAGTAGAACTGCATGTTGTGGAAAATACATACTGTTCATGATTATTTGTGACTTAAACAAAAGATTTTCAATGCAAAGATTTTTTTTTCAAGCTGCAACACTTGACCAAACATATTGCATTAACTTGTTTTGCTGCTACCATTCATAGTCTCTTATTAACATGGCAGAGTAAGCCCTTTTGTACATTTCTATTGTTGATATTCATTTGCAGTAGAACAGGTGGGTCTATATCATATATTCAAAATTCCAAAATGTTGAACACCATATGTTCAAACTTGGAATTTTGAATATTGAAAACATTGAATGCTCAGAATAGCGATTTTTTTTCCCAGGGAAAAAAAATGCTGTTCGAAGAAACATACACACAACACAAGCACACCAAAATAAATAAACCACACACATACAGTTAACAAAACCCAACCCCACACTAAACCACAAATACATTACTAACTATCCACTTACCTTAACCTGCACCCTAACACTAAGGTCCATAACTCTCGCACCACAGTGGAGGAAATAGCGAAGCCACGGAATGGCCCACTGAAATCTTGCCCTAGGTAAGATTTCGATATTCCGAGGCTTTGCTATTTTCCACATTTGAAGTTTTGGGTTCGACGTTTTGACGTTCGGCATTTTACGTGTTCGGAATTTTGATATAGACCCGAACAGGCACGTGTAAACTCTGCAAAATGGCAATATATGATATTTGGACTCAATAACAGTTAGGAAATAAAATTAAGCAAGGCTGAAGTGAAATGAAAAAGAAAAGAAACTATAGTACACTTTCTTATTGTCTCTGCTCATTTCATTGTGCTCAAAAGGCTATAAACTGTGGATCATTAAACATCAGAAATAATCAGTACTTATACTTCTGTCCCTCATCATGACATGATGTACTGAAATAATATAGACTTTTGCCTGGCAGAATTTCTTGGTTCTTATTTCAGTCCTTAAGGATTAAACTTTATTAAAAGGAACTCATACATAGAGACAGACTCGGGAAACAGGGTGGACGTGTAGCAATACTATTTCAAAATCCCCTCACCCTAGAACTAGTTGATTATAATACCCACAAAATAAATGAGATAGAACTTATCCTTGCCAAATTTAAACTAAACACCAAAAAACAAATTATCATTGCAGGTGCATACCTCCCACCTGGTAATAACATTCCTATAATGGAAAACCTGTTAAACTGGTTCTCAGACTCCCTCCCTTATGAAACCATACTACTAGGTGACTTTAACATAAACTGGGTCAACTGCTCCAACCACTATCCCTCAGATCACATCAACCTCCATGGGTTCACCCAAATAATAACTACCTCCACTAGGACTATCAAAACATCCAAACGTCAATCCATTTTGGATTGGATTCTGGTATCTCTCCCCTCTCTTATACAACAATCAGGCTGTCTCCCTGACAGTCTAAGTGACCATCAACCCACCTATCTAATCAGGAATAGAACCCACCATCTCCCCAACCTACCTATCCTCAAAAGTAATACGTAACAAAAGAAACTTCATAGCCAATGACTTTAATAAGGTACTATGTTGCTGCAATTGGTCCCCCCTCAAGCAGCTACCTCTCGATGAAGCTGTACAGTATTTTAAATCAACCTTCCTACAAATCCTAGAGTGTCATGCACCATCCAGAACTATTAGGTCAAAAACCTACCATGCACCATGGCTTACCAGAGATACAAAAGATACAATGAAAGAAAGGGACAAAATCTGGAGAGCATCTCAAAAAGATAAAAATGCTACTCTAAGACAAAAGTACATAGAACTACATAATAAAGCCAAGAGACTAATTAAACTTGACAAGACCAACTGCTATAAAAACCTACAGGATAAATATACTCATAACCCGCAAAAATTCTGGGCCTCCATAAACAGGTTACTTCACCCTGGAAAAGCGTCCACTCCAACCCCTGTGTTGCCAAACAACCAAGACAATATCCCTAGTCAATTTAATAAATTCTTTAAAGAAACAGTACAAAATCTAGCTAGTACCCAAAAAACTATGGCACTCCAATACAGTCATTCACTATAAACAACAGTAATGCAAATAACAACACCTCTAGCTTTTCCCTGCAACCCGTGTCCACAAAAAGGATTTCAAACCTCCTTAAGAAGCTAAAACCAACCATACTAGAAGCCGATAAAATTCCTGCAGGTTTCCTTCAAATATCAGCAGAGGCCATATCATATCCATTGTCAATTCTCATAAATAGGTCAATTTCAGAACACAAAGTACCTAACTTATGGAAAACATCTCACATTGTTCCTTTACACAAAGGAGGCAACTGCTTAGAGCTGGCCAACTATCACCCAATAGCCATACTATTCCCCTTATCAAAAATTCTAGAAAGAGTTGTTCATGTGCAACTAATGCAGTACCTCCAACAAAACAAACTACTATCCAATTCCCCACATGGCTTTAGACCCTCCCATAGTACCCCCACTGCTCTTCTATCTTTCACCAACACAGTTAACCACTACAGAAACAAAGGTCTTTTCGTATCATTCATTTTCCTGGACTTAACAAAAGCCTTTGACAGAGTTAATCACAATATGCTCCTCAATACTCTATCTAGTCTAAACGTATGCTCCTCCACTATACTATGGTTCAACAGCTACCTATCAGAACGCCAACAAACAGTCCTCTGGCAAGAAAAGCTGCCCTCCCTCTTACCAACATCCCTAGGAGTCCCTCAAGGATCAATCCTTGGCCCACTGTTGTTTTCTGTTTTCACTAATGACATCTCTTCTTCATTGCCCACTGCCTCAGTAGTACAGTATGCTGATGACACCACCATAATATGTGCTGCCCCCAACATTATGGAACTATACCCAAAATAACTTTAGTCTAGCTGAAACTTGGTTTTCTAACATAAAACTACTTCTTAATCTCAAGAAAACAAAATTAATCCTATTTACCTCTGGCAGATCACCTACCTTAAATTATAGCCTCATCATAAACTCCAAAGATAATATTCAAATCACACCAACCAACCACACAAAACTACTAGTAGAGACTGATAATCACCTGAGATTTGATATCCACATGGGTCTATATTAGATCAGTGAACGCTTAAAAAAGTGAACACTGATTGATCGAATTTATGTAAGTGAAAGCTTACAATCTCAAACTGTCAGAACAGCTGACATAGCTTAACTGGCTAAGTCAATGCATCAAGTCTGGCTAACTCTCTCTAGAATGTGTAAAAATCTGTTAACCAGTTTACTGTGTAATTTAATTTAATCCTGACTTGTGCTCAGGATTAACTCTAACCTGTGGAACTTGTTTAACTTGCTTACTTATGTAATCTCTGTAAATAGTCTGTTTGTAATATGTAATGCTGGTATTATGTAATGCTGTATCTGCTTACCCTTGGAGCTTTTCTCCCCGGGCCTTCGCTGAAAATGGACATGCATCCAATCGAACTATCCCGGTCAACAAATGTAAAATAAATAAAAATAAAATAAATAAACTGCGATTTTTTTCCTAGGGAAAAAAATTGCTGATCCATCTCCCCAAATCATATCTAATTATAATAAGACAATTAAAAGACCTATCAATAAGTTACCTTAGTAAAGGGAATGACACAATTAAAGAAGAAGACTTAAACATGTGTCTGAACTTATGGCAAACCCTTACACAGGAATGTAAATATATAACTGCAGCATATGGTTTGATTAAAGAATTAAAATATAATAATCAAATATTAATTTCCAAATACTGGAGAGAGAAATTGTTGACGATTGAAGAAAGTAAAATACTAAAAGCAATTCACTTAACCATAAAATCTGTGTCCCTTCAGAAGCTATTATTTACCCAATTGATGATATTTAATAACGCGTATTATACGCATCTCACTCTACACAAATTTAACTCAAAGAACTCACCAAAATGCCCATATTGTATAGATCAAACGGCTGACCTCCTACATATGTTTTGGAGTTGTAAATGTATTTTCAAACTCTGGAATTCCATGAAATTTCAACTACAAAAAATGGGATATCAACATTCCACACTCTCCTGGGAATTTATGATGTTGCATATTCCACCACCCAACTTGGAAAGAACCCAAAGAATTATACTAATCAATATTTTTTTGTTGATGAAGTTATATATAGCTTCCAATTGGCTGAACCCTTTACAGACATCATGGGGAAATTTCAAGATAGTAGCCACCAAACATATTCTAGCACATAAATTTCTAATTAGTGATCATAAGAAAAATGTAAACAATACAAAAATATGGAAACAAATCTTTAACATTGTATTAGCTTAAAGTTCTATTCCTCTATTCTCCGGGAAAAACTGAATAACTGTTGAATTTTATTGAGATAAGTCTTATATAGTTACTAGTTCTTTTTTCTTCTATAATGATTTTATGTAACTGTTGGAAGCATTCATGTACATATTGTAAGTAGTTGGTAGTACTGTATTAGTTGTTTGGAAAAAATAAAATAAAGAATTATTATTGAAAAAAAAAAAAAATTGCTGATCCAAAACACAGACACACAACATAAGCACACCAAACAAACAGCAATCCACACACATACACCTAAAATCTGACACCTAACCCTACGCTAAACTATACACACACCACTAACTATCCACTTACCTTAACCAAAACCCTAACCCTAAGATCCATCACTATCACACACTCACCTCACCTGCTCCCTAACCATAACTCACCTAACCCGCCCTAACCCTCACGTCCACACAATCGCACACATACCTAACCGTGCCCTAACCCTAACTCACCTAACCTGCCCTAACACTCACATCCACACAATCGCACACTTACCTGAACCCAGCCTGTAACTTTCCACCAAAGCCCTGAAAATACTGAAGCAACAGAAACGGACAACCAAATTCTTTCCCTAGGAAAAAATTTGGGTTTCTGTTGCTTCGATATTTTATGCTTTCGCTTACATAAGTTCAATCTTTCAGCGTTCGCTTTTTTAAGTGTTCGCTGATCTAATATAGACCCTATCCACATAGCACAAACCAGCAAAGAGGTGAACAGAAAATTAGGACTCCTCTATAGAAACAAACAGTTCATGACTAAACAGACCAAAGCCATTATTGCAAGAAACCACCTCCTTTCAATCTTTCTTTATGCCTCCCCTATCCTAACTAATCTTCACCTTACCAAACTTCGCAAACTGGAATTGTGTTACAACAAGATTGCCAAGTTTGCTACAGACTCCACATATAGGTCCCATCACTGTCATTCCCTAATGCATCTCAAGTGGCTGGAGCTTCCTCAGCTACTACAACTTAATCAAGTCTCAGTGGCACATACACTCCACTATTACCCTGAGACAACACCTACACTCCAGCAACTAAATCAGCCCTACACCACCACTAGAGCCCTAAGATCTAGCAGACAAAACATCATTCATGTAACTAGACATAAAAATGAAGCAGGAAAGTCTCTCTTTGCCTGCACAACAGCCCAAAACTGGAACTCACTCCCAAGCCATATAACTGCCACTACTCCTAATAACCAATTCAAATACCTCCTGAAATCCCACTATTCAAACAATTGGCTTTGCTCTTGCTACTCCCCAGGGTAAACAATAACTATGCACAGTTGTTCATAGGTTCATAGGTTCATACTAGGCTATCTGCCCTAGGGCATTTATAAGCCTAGCCAGAGTGTGTTTGGCTTTCGCCACCCATTTTAAATTAATTTTGCTATGCCCTTTTTCGAGGTTAGTATACTGTGCTACAGTGCTACAGTGACACAGAACTGATACTGTTAGAAAAATATGTATTTTTTTAAAAAAAAGAAAAATATGTATTAATATGTGTATGCTTAATGACAAATTAATAATCGAGTGTTTTTAATATGCTTTTCATTCTATTTCTTATGCACTGTGATTTATACAAATTAAGTTTCATATGAGACCAAAATATGCCTTATTGAAACTGCAGCATGCTTACTGAAACTTGCAAGTTGCCCTCTGACCTAGTAACTGCTAGCACAGAAATATTCTTGTTTATGCCTTGTGGAAATGTACTTGAGAAGCAGGTGTTAATCTGCTAGGTCAGAAGCATATGAATAGACAATATACCATTGAATAAATGTAATGATTCCAGACAGACAGCCTTGTTCAGAGGATGGGAACCTCTGCAGCTGCAGTAGTTTAGAGATAAGTTAGACAAAGGCTTATTAGAGAAATGAACTGCTAGCATTGTGTTCGATTTAGCTATAGTATCTTGATTGTAACATAACAAGTATCTAACTGAAAGTAACAAAGGCCATGTTGTTTTCCTCAGGAAGTTTCACACAAAAATGGTTTAAATCAGCAGAAAATCATGGGAAAGATGGTCAGCAGATGATGACCAAAAAGGTGGTAATTCGTTACGTCAGCATGGTAGGACAGGATTAATTTGATAACCTATAAAAATGAATGCATTTCCTGTTTCTGGTTAGACAAACTCTGTATTAGCACGTTTTTATCTCCTTGCTGCAAGATTAAAGTGCCTTAACCTGAACCTACCGTGTTTTGATCATTTTTAAAGTCTATTTTTCCTATGACAGATTGGTCCTTTGGACTGGAAAACGTATCTCTTGCTCTGGACCTAGGTCAAAATTGGGCCTGGTTGCATGCATCCATACGGAGAAGAGGCCAAATCGGCTCTTCTGCTTTGAAAGACCTCCGACTGAATTGTCGTTCGAAAGAGGCCAGCCACTGTTTCTGATCTGGGATTGGAGGATGAGTCAACGATCCGGTGGATCAACTCACTAAGGGTCAGGTAAGGAGGAATTACCTTATTTTTGTTTCAAGATCAGGGACTATTTACAGAACTATTCTTTTTTTGTCAGGTAAATTTCTTATGCAAATTAGAGACAGAAGAAGGTGTTACTGTTTTTTGTCATAGATCAGGGAAACAGAATAGGTAGACAGTTATTCTAGATAAACTGTGAAGAAGGTGTAGATTTGTGGTACCATGTGATAGAAAGGGTTACATAGCAATTTACAGCTTAGCTAAGACACTAATGGGAAATCAGTGCACAAAAAGTTCCCGGGACACGCCCCTAACTGAAGACGTGAAGTATATGCAATGACAGCGTTCCGATAATGTTAAATATTATACCAAATGGGTCTTTAAGTACAATTTCGAGGATAATTTAGATAAACTTGCACTTATGAAACTTGCAAAACAGTTAAAGATAGACGTGAAAGGCAAACTAAAAAAGCAGAGACAATTAGGAGTCCCTCAGGCGCACAGGTGGCTTGAGGAAGCAAATCGTAGGGAGCAAAGAATTAAAAATTCAAAAACGATGTTTTTAGACAAAGAAGATAATAATTTAGTAATAGTGACGGCCCCTCCTTCGCCCCCTCCACTTCCGTTGCCAGAATATGAAGCGAGTGGACGAGCTGATCCACCTCTGCTATACCCAGCTGCCCCTGCAAAAGCACAACCGTTTGTCAGGGATCCCATCGAGACCAGGTCTCGAACACGCAACTTGAGGAGGGAAATTGAATTAAATGAGTTAAATAGAGCATCACAAGCTATGAGTGAAGAAGAGATATATCCTCTCATAGAAGTACCGAATCCTCAGGCAGGACAGGCAGGACAGGATCCGACTCTTTTAGCTTATAGACCGTGGACACCGGAAGATATCTGGAAAGCCACAGAAGGTATTCCCCACCCAAAAGTGAATTTTAGGAAGTTTTTAGAAGATTTACAGGGTATGAGATTAAGTTACCATTTGAATGGAGAGGAAGTAGAAAAAGTAGTTAGACAAATTGTAGGTCCAGATTGGCACATGATTTGTGGCAGCTGGAATCCTCGTGACGCACAACTTAGACCACTCCCACATACTGACGCAGAACTGGATGGCAGAGTGAAAGGTCTGACAGACCGAATCTCTGAAAAGTGGAAGCCTGGGGTTGATTGGACTTGTATTAATCAATGCATACAGCAGGAAAAAGAAACAGTAGATGGGTACTATGCCAGATTATTAGAATGCTTTAACAATCATAGTGGCATGACAGTTCCTGAAAATCAAGCGAATGATTCCCCGTATGAACAACAATTGAAAAACGCCTTTTTGTAAGGGTGCATTGCACCTATTAGTAGCTTCATTATGAAGCATATGATAGATCACCGAACAAGTAGCTTACAAGCCTTACTTGAATATGCTAGACATGCAGAAAGACATTTTAATAGTAAGAAGAAAAAGAAAACCCAAGTATTTTCAGCAGAAGATGGGTCAGAATTATTTGTAGTACAAACTGGGAAAAAGAGTAAGAAAAATACCTAGGGAAATAAACAATCTGACAAATGATCAGAAGATTTCGAAGTAAGAAAGAAAAAGGGTGAGTGTTTTAAGTGCGGGAAAAAAGGACATTTAGCAAGGGATTGCAGGCTAAATAAGAAGGCAACTACAGAAAATAAGGAAGATGAGGAATGACTATATGATAGCCAGGAATCATTGGGTGAAAGTGAGCAGGAAAAGGTAAGCGTAAATGTGATAGCAGGAGAAGAGGATGTGACACAAGGGGTAGAGGATGTATATGAATACACAGACGTAGAAGAAAATGAAATTTTGGACCTAGCTCTTTTGAGCTTAGACCTTTACTTAGTAGACACAAAACCGGAAGTGACACTTCTGGTGGAGGGGAGGGAAGTTAAATTTTTGTGTGACTCAGGGGCTTCACTCACCCTGATACACACCCTTCCAAACTACTGGAAGATGCAGAATCACCAGACTATGTACTAGTGAAAGCAGCTAATGGACAGCTATATCGGGAGCCACTCTCCCGTGACATTACAATAGTAGACCCTGTTTCAGGGATGACTCAGAAAAGTAAAATTGTAGTTTCTGCAAAATGCCCAGTGAATCTTTTGGGTAGAGATTTAATGCAGATATTTGGCATAGCAGTAGTTCCAGCCATGCAGGGTATGGAAGCACAGCGACAAATGGACACTTTTGTGGTGCGACCCGGAGGGTGAGATGCATTATTGGTACAGCCAGGACTTGGTTACGACTGGTCCAGGGGCAGTAACCAAAGAACTATGAATGTAGCTATCAGCAAGTTCCCCTCCCTCGACATTGACAAACAGCATTTGTTGCATTGTACTCTATATTACTGTAATAGATCAGGTCCTGATAAAGATTATGAACAAGAATTGTTTCAGAACTATGCAAACAGGCTGGTATTGCAAAATTTGTACTGGGATGCAGAAGGGAACAGTGTAGCAAGCTGTTCATTGCCCCAGGAGTTTTTAACACTCTACAAATCTAATCGACTGCCCCATGTTAGTTTGACTAAGAATAAAACTTTAAAATGGGCAGACTTAGGTGAGAAAGTCACGAGGTGGGAAAAGCAGACAGAACTAGAACTCTCAGAACAAGGAGTACAGAAACAGAAATTGAATTGGATCACACAGTCACACCCAGCTGTACACTCACAGGCTAGTGAGGATAGCTGAGTATTACTATAATTGGAAGAAGAGGAAAAAGCCTTGTGAGACATACCAGACATTTTCTGGTCAGCAGGAAAATCAGATGTAGGACTAATACGAACAGCAGGACCAGTTACCATAATGCCAAAGTCAGCTTTTGGACCCCAGAAAAGACAGTATCCCTTGAGAAAGGATGCAGAGGTAGGAATCAAACCTATCATAGCAGCCTTACGTAAGGAAGGAGTCTTAATAGAATCCCCTGATTCACCATGTAACACACCTTTATTTCCTGTCAAGAAAGCCAATGGGGAATGGCGTATGGTCCAAGACTTACAAGCAGTGAACAATGCAGTTATACCCAGAGCACCAACGGTGCCAGATCCACATACCTTACTGAATGATTTATAGCCAGAACAGAAATATTTTTCAGTGGCAGACATAAGTAATGCATTTTTCTCAATACCGATACACCCTGACAGCCAATATTGGTTTGCATTTACATTTCAGGGAAAGCGGTACACATATACCAGATTACCGCAGGGGTATTGTGAAAGTCCAACGATATTTGCACAAGAAATGGCAAGCAACCTGGTGGGATTTATCCCACCGAAAGGTAGTCAGATTCTACTTTATGTAGATGACATTCTGCTGGCAGCCCCCACCCAGCAAGAATGCAAAGAAGACACAATAGCTTTGTTACAATTTTTAGCTACTCAAGGTCACAAAGTAAACAAAGACAAGTTACAGCTTTGGAGAAAACAAGTTAAATACTTAGGATATGCAATATTCAAAGAAGGTAGAATATTAGATGAAGACAGAAAAACAGTGATTTTACAAGCACCCAGACCAACTACCAAGAAGGAAATGATGTCCTTCCTGGGAACTACTAATTTTTGTCGGAGTTGGATACCAAACTATGCTTTGGAATCTGCTCCACTGGCTGATTTAATATTTAAAAAGCCGATGGCTGCACAGGATTTATTACAATGGACACCAGAAGCAGAAGCAGCTTTCTGTAAGCTGAAACAATTGATAGCATCATCCTTAGTTTTAGGATTACCAAACTATAACAAGCAGTTTATTCAAACTGTAGGTTGTAAGCAAGGTTATATGACATCAGTGTTGACACAGCAACATGGGGACAAACAATGCCCCATAGCTTATTATTCATCACAGTTAGATCCAGTGGCGCGGTATTTGCCCCACTGTGTACAAGCAGTAGTTGCAGCTGCAATGGCAGTGCAGGCTTCAGCCTCAGTAGTATTACTCCACCCTCTCACATTGAGAGTGCCTCATGCAGTCGCAGTTATTTTACTGCAAGAAAAAGTAGCATATCTTTTTCCAGCTAGGCATCTTTCTTGTATGACCATTCTGTTGGGCCAACCTCATATGACAATTGAACGATGCACAACTTTGAATCTGTCAACTTTGCTTCCAACCCCTGTAGATGGCAAACCACACTGCTGCTTGCAGGAGATTGAGCAAAAGACATTACATAGACAAGGCCTTATGGATGTTCTCTTGGATGATGCCGAGGTGACATGCTATGTGGATGGCTCATGCAGGAGGGGTCCTACAGGACAGAACCTAGTGGGGTATGCAGTCATTTCTGATACTGAAACTTTAGAAGCAAAATCTTTGCCACACAACTTATCTGCACAAGCAGCAGAATTGATTGCCTTAACGAGGGCATGTACCTTAGCAAAAGGTAAGAAAGTGAACATTTATACTGACAGCCAGTAAGCTTTTTCTACTGTACATGTTTTTGCGCAACAGTGGAAAAATAGAGGAATGATAACATCTACTAGTAAACCGATTAACCATGCGCAACTTATTCTAGACTTGTTAGATTCAATTCAGTTACCTAAGAAAGTAGCTATTTGCAAATGCGTAGTTCATACAAAACAACTGGATAGAATTTCAAAAGGTAATGCACGGGCTGATATAGCTGCAAAGCAGGCAGCTTCAGCCACAGAAACTTTTCTTTTGAGTGAAGAATTACAACCCTCAGATACTTTAGATTTAGAAATGTTAAAAACAATGCAGACACTTACTACAAATCCTGAGAAACAAAAGTTGATAAAATGAGGAGCAATCCTCGAAAAGGGACTGTACATCTCGAAGGAAAAGAAACCAATTTTGCCATCTAATTTATTTAGCTATGCAGCATTGTTGAGCCATGGACAGAGCCATGTCTCAACACGGGGGATGGTACAGTTAATGAATCGAGTGTTTACAACCTATGGGTTTACAAACTATACAAAAAAATTTTGTGCAGTATGCCGTGTTTGTAACAAGCATCATGCACAAGGGGCATTGAAGCCTAAGCGAGGGAATTTTCCAACACCACCATGTCGGTTCCATACTATTTGTTTGGACTTCATAGAATTGAATAAATGTGAGAATAAGAAATACTGCCTAGTTATTATAGACATGTTTTCCAAATGGGTAGAAGCGTTTCCAACTAAAATCCCAGATGCAGCTACGGTTGCAAAGGTCCTTGTTAAAGAAATTATACCCAGATTTGGGAAACCGGAAAAGATTTATAGTGATAACGGGACACATTTCATGAACCAAACAATCCAACAACTTAGTCGTTACTTCGGAATATCGTTAAAGAATCACTGTGCATATCACCCCCAATCTGCAGGGCTAGTAGAGCGACATAATGGGGTACTGAAGAATAGACTTAGGAAATTGATAGAAGAAACACAGAAAAATTGGGTGCACTGTTTGCCTTTAGCACTGTTGAGTATGAGAACTGTTCCAAATGTAAAGGGATTAACTCCTTTTGAAACTTTGTTTGGGAGGGCATATTATACACCTCAGTGGAAACCTCTCATGTCTACAGAGCAGGAGGCTGACAGTTCACTTGCAGGATATACGAGGAGATTTTTGAATAACAAACTTTTGCAGTTAAATTCTGTTTCAGATAAAGAGCAACTGAAATTGGAAGCACCAGTAGCCCCAGGCACTTGGGTCTGGATGAAGATTACGAAACGGAAGAATTGGAGCTCTCCAAAGTGGGAAGGTCCGTACCAGGTACTGCTGTCAACACCCACCGCAGTCAAAATCGTGGAACGAGCTTCTTGGATCCATTTGACAAACTGTAAACTGGTTAAAAACTTTGAACTGGACAAAAACTTTGTTACTGTTGCACAACAAGAACAAAATGGCCAGATACAGAGTGAGTAGAGACACTGAGCAATTTCAAAACACTTGTTCATAGGTTCATAGGTTCATAGATTAGTACTAAGCTAACTGCCCTTGCGAGCCATTTTAAGCCTAGCCAATTATCCCTTGTGAGACTCAAACCCTGCACCTTGTACTTGCAAGGCAAACACCTTAACCATTAGGCCACCCTCCCAACCCTAGCCCCAGGCACTTGGGTCTGGATGAAGATTACGAAACGGAAGAATTGGAGTACGATTGTTTTTGTTGCAATATTGATCACACTGTTCTTTTTGCTGTGGCCATACTTTTTTCCTGCCACAAAGGTTGAACTGATTAGACGTAATGAACCAAACATAGATTGGCATCCGAACTTTAACACTTATCAGGCAATTACACGTGTATCCGTAGAGACTTTCAATGTTTCAAACTGCTGGGTCTGTACGGCCATACCAGCAGCATACGGGGGTTTGTTAATGACTGCTATCCCCCTAGGGGTCAATGAGACCTGGGAAAATCTGTTTTTTGACACAGTTGCTATTAAAGCACAAGATAAGGTAGCACTGTATTTGCCTGTGGCACAAAAAGGAATTGTATGTTTTTATAAAAATGACTCCATCCAAGTTGGGTGGAGTAAATGTAATGTTACTGTACAGTACAAATGTTATAGAAAACCAAATGATTTGAGTGGATCTTGTAGTACAGATTATGACTCATTTTTGAAATTTATGCATAAAACTCTTGATCAGGTACAGCACAATCCTGTACTTTTCAAACAGTTATCAGTGATAGATAAGAAAATGTTTCATGCAGGGCAGTCATTTCATAACAAAGTAATGACAAAAGTAGAGGACTGTTATTTTGTATGTGGAAAAAAGGCATATAAGTGGTTACCTGAGAATTGGTCTGTCAGTTGTTTTTTGGGATACCTGGTTCCGGCCATCCGACACACTGCAGCTTTGCCTCAAGGGAGTATTCGAAATACGTGAGACGTAACCAAAAAGACTGTTAAGAAACCGGAGAATCCAGTAGGATGGATCGAAGCAGGGTGGAAAAACCATCGTAATGTGGGAACCAAACTTGTGCATATGGACTTGAGTGATGCTGTTATATCCTGGACAGGTATATCACCCATGTATGGTGGAGTCAAATCAATATGGGAACTGCAAAAACTGTCTAAACTTCTCGAAATAATGAGTAATGCAATTTTTCTGACCTTGAACTGATAACTGATGAACTGAATGCCATGAGAACTGTAGTGCTTCAAAACCGAATGGCTCTTGACTTCACCCTAGCGGCGAGAGGCGGAACTTGCGCTTTGATCAAAGAAGAATGCTGTGCGTACATTCCTGACCACCAGCATGAGATAAATGATCATCTTGAGGTGATTCAGCAAGTGTCGGCCATGACCAAACCAGGCCCAAACCCTCTGACAGAGTTTTTTTCAGAATGCCTTTGGGGGGTGGGGCTCCATCTTTATGAACATACTGATTGCTATTGGGGTAGGGTTACTCCTAATAGGAGCTTGTATTTGTTGCAGAATCCCTTGCATGAAGAAATTAATTAAGGAATTCATAGATATATCCGTATCTGAAACTATGTATCAAAGTACTGGATTTGAAGAGCTGCTAGAATGTGAGAGGCTTTCATAAAAGTTTAAACTAAATGACTTTCTTAACTGCAAATCCTAAATGGAAGAGGTTAGGAAAAGAAGCAAACTGTTTATCCTTTTTTTTTGAAAATAGAATAAAAAGTATTAACAGGAGGGAGATGTTAGAAAAATATCTATTAATATGTGTATGCTTAATGACAAATTAATAATCGAGTGTTTTTAATATGCTTTTCATTCTATTTCTTATGCACTGTGATTTATACAAATTGAGTTTCATGTGAGACCAAAATATGCCTTATTGAAACTGCAGCATGCTTACTGAAACTTGAAAGTTGCCCTCTGACCTAGTAACTGCTAGCACAGCAATATTCTTGTTTATGCCTTGTGGAAATGTACTTCAGAAGCAGGTGTTAATCTGCTAGTCAGAAGCATATGATTAGACAATATACCATTGAATAAATGTAATGATTCCAGACAGACAGCCTTGTTCAGAGGATGGGAACCTCTGCAGCTGCAGTAGCTTAGAGATAAGTTAGACAAAGGCTTATTAGAGAAATGAACTGCTAGCATTGTGTTCGATTTAGCTATAGTATCTTGATTGTAACATAACAAGTATCTAACTGAAAGTAACCAAGGCCATGTTGTTTTCCTCAGGAAGTTTCACATAAAAATTGTTTAAATCAGCAGAAAATCATGGGAAAGATGGTCAGCAGATGATGACCAAAAAGGTGGTAATTCGTTACGTCAGCATGGTAGGACAGGATTAATTTGATAACCTATAAAAATGAATGCATTTCCTGTTTCTGGTTAGACAAACTCTGTATTAGCACATTTTTGTCTCCTTGCTGCAAGACTAAAGTGCCTTAACCTGAACCTACCGTGTTTTGATCATTTTTAAGGTATATTTTTCCTATGACAGATACCCAGGGTAAACCTACGATCTCCCATCCACTCATCAACATTCCTCTTGAAGAGAGTCAATGAGGGACTCTGCCTAACCTGGACTGGGATTTTATTCCAGAGTGAAGGGAGCCTCTGGGTTATGAATTTGTCCCTCCAGCATGTCCTATTTATTTCAGTGCTGAGGTTCAAGTCTCTCAAGTGCGTAGCTCGATGGGATTTGGATTTTCTGAGGTGCAGCATGTCCATTAATTCCGGGTTGGACATGGCTTTATACGTCAGGCACAGTTCACCTCTGAGCAGGCGGTATGCCACTGAGTAGAGCTGGAGTTTCTTTAACCGGGCAGCATATGGCATCTGTTTGAGCCCTTTGATCCTCTTGGTGAGGTACTTTTGGGGTCTTTCCAGTTGCTGCAGGTGTCTGGTAAGGTACATCCCAAAAGGGGCATTGTACTCAATTATGGGCCTGATGAGGGATGAGTAAAGAGGCACGATGACCTCCCCTGATCTAGATGTGAATCCCTTCATGATTAGGTGGGCTATATAAAATGTTTTTCTAACCACTTTGGCCATGTGGTTGTCAAATGAGAGATTGCTATCAACTTGGGTCCCCAGGTCCCTAATTACTTCTTCTGTACTTAATGGATTACCACCTATGTGGTAATTTGTGGGCACTTTGTTTTTGCCAAAGGGGATGACTATACACTTTTTGCCATTTAGTTTGAGGCCATGGCTCTGGCACCAGTTGTATGTTTCTATGAGGCCCTTTTGGAGGATGCTTGTGTTGGCTAGAGAGTCAATTATGGCGCCCAGTTTGCAGTCATCTGCGAACTTGGTCAGCCACAGTCCTTCCGTGTTGGCGTGTACCTCCGAGAAATATATACCGAACAAGAGAGGTCCCAGGACTGAGCCTTATGGGATGCCACTTGTAACTGGTTTGGAGTCTTACATGGGTCCAGCAATTCTAACCATGTGGGTTCTGTCCTTGAGCCAGTTTGCAACCCATCTAGTGACATAGGGGTTTATATTTAAGCTGGTGAGCTTATCTATAATGCCCGAGTGGGGTATTATATCAAAGGCTTTTGTGAGGTCCAGGTAGGCTGTGTGGACCACCTTCCCCTCATCAATGGCCTTGGTGACTGTTTCAAAGAAATCAACCTTGTTTAAGAGGCAGGATCTGCCCTTAACAAAGCCGAACTGGGTAGGATCCAGTGTCTGTAGGTCCCCAATATCTTTATTTATGAGGTCCATGATGATCCTTTCCATAGCTTTGCAGACTAAGCTAGTCAGGCTTATGGGGCGATAGTTTCCAGGATCCGTTGAGGCACCACCTTTCTGGAGAGGGACCACTGTTGCTGAACGCCACTCTTTGGGTACATATCCTGTAGTAAGGCTGAGATTGAACAGTAGTTTTATGTTTGGGTTTAGTTCTTCTTGGAGTTCATGTAGGACGCAGCCCGGGACACCGTCTGGTCCCATTGATGCTGTGTTTTTTGCTTTGGAGAGGGCGGCTCTTACCTGAGCATCTGAGATGTCAGGGGGGCAGCACTCTGCTGGGATAGATATTTGCCCTTTTGGTGGGGAGGGGGGGGGAGAGAAGTTTGTGCTGAACCTGTCAGCTAGCATGTTGGCAATGTCTGTGGGTTTGGTGTATTTTTTTGTCATTTTGGACTAATTCTGAGCATATTTGGGAATTCCCACCCAGGTTCCTAACATAACTAAAGAAAGCCTTGTGATTATCCTAAGTGTCCTGTGCAATTTTTCTCTCGAAGCTGGCCTTAGACGATTTTATGAGTGCCCGTAGTTTTTTGCTAAAACTGATCAGAGATGCCTTCCCTTTTTGGGATTTTGCTCTATCATGTAGTAGCTTCCTCCTTTTGTTGTATAGTTTGTTTATGGCTGGGGTCCACCAGACAGGACTTCTGCCTTTGGAGGATTGGGTCTTGGTTTTATTTGGGATTGCATGATCCATGCATTCCTGAAGGTGTTCATAGAATGCATTTATAAAGGATTCTGCTGTCTGGGCTGTATATTCCACAGGCCCGGGGGCTTTGAAGGATTCCACCTCGGCTTTGAGGAGTGTGAAATTTGCTTTAGAGAAGTTTTTCACTGTGGTTTTCTGGGCAGGGGGTGGGGTCGGGATGTGAATATCCAGTGAGATTAGTTTATGGTCTGATCTTACCAGTGAGGGATACACTTCTGGTCTGGAGCCTAGAGTCCCCATGTTGGTGATGATCAGGTCCAGTATGTTTTCCTCTCTTGTGGGAGTGGTAACAAGTTGTTCCATAGCATTTGAGTTTATAAATTCTAGGAACCTTTGGGCTAGGGTGTTGGAGCTAGAATAATGCTCCCAATCTAGGTTTGGGTAGTTGAAGTTGCCCAATATAATGGTGTTTGGAGAGACCTTCATATTTTCCAGTGTTCTCAGGAAGGCCGAGTGGGATTCCTGGGTTTGGGAGGGTGGTCTGTAGCAGGCTATAAACTGGAAGGCAGTTTTACCCACTGTTAGTTGCACATGGATAGTCTCTGATGCTTCGTGCTGTGCCACCAACCTGGAGGTGTGGGTATCTTTGATGAATATTGATACTCCCCTTCCTTTTGTGGTTCAGTCCAAGTTTTGGGGCCAAAAATCATGGTATGAGGTATAACCTGGTAATGCTGGGGTACTCTTGGGAGCCTTGAACCAGGTTTCTGTTACTGCACAGATATCGATGTTCTCCATGCTAAGGAGAGTTTTGAGTGTGTGCATCTTGAGGTTTGACTTCTGGTGTTGAGTAGCATTACTCTTAGTTTCTTATCCCTTGTGATACCTATGGAGGTGGGTTTGTCTTTTGAGCCTTGCCTAAAAAAGGCACTATGGGGGTAGCAAGAGTCTTTGCCAATATCCGAAAGCCCAGGGGTGACAGGTGCAAGCCATCCCTAGCGAAGCATCATGACTTGTCGAGCATGTCATCCCAGGCTGACAGGCATTGGATCCCCTTTGAATGACACCAATACTTAAGCCAACTGTTGAAATTGATCATCTTGTCTTCATATTGTGGCATCATTCTTGGTGAGAGTAAGATGCTACTCAAGGTCAGGGTCATACTGGCCTGGGCCACATGCTCAGAGAGCTCCTCTATGTCTCTTTTCATGTAGTCCAGGGAGGTACGTCTCAGGTCATTCACACCAGCATGGACAATGACTGAGTCATATTTGTACTTGCCTTGGAGTGACCTGAGTGCTTGTGTTATGTGGCGGATCCTAGCTCCCGACAGGCAGCTCACCGTGAGCTTCTCCTTGTTCAGCCTGGTGAGTGGGACGTCAGTGTGCCTGACAATAGCGTTACCTATTACAAGTGTATCAGGTGTGTTGTTTAGCCTTAAGGGCTGTGACTGTTCGGCACACTGGCTTTGTGAGCTATGTGTTGCATGTGTTTTGTTTTGGGGTAGCGGTTGCTTGGGTGTCTGCTTTGGAGGTCTCTGCTGCTTAGGCAGATTTTTATTTAGCACCTCCAAGTATGTTTTTGTGTGTTTATGTGTTTGGTTTGCTGTTGTGGTAGGTCTATTTGAGACTGGAATTGTAGTGAGTGTGGTTTCCTTCTCCTCCTGACTGGTTATGCCAGTACTGAGTTGAGAGAGCTTAGCCTCCAGTTTGGCTATATGGTTACATCTCTCACATGTGTTGGAATTTGTTGGGAGGAGGAGAGGGCTGTCTGTGTACATGAAGCAGTTGTAACATTGCCTCAAGATTCCCAGATTCACCAGCTGGACCGGAGAGGAGATTGAAAACTGACCTTTGGACATGCTAGAATAGTATTGGGAATTCCTTTATAATTGAAAAAAAGGGCCAGTGGGGAACAAGGTACTCAAGGGGAGTTTGTGAGGGTATAGTGCTTTTGATTTTTTAGTGCTGACTTATATAATTGCTTTAGTGAGCAAGTGCCAGGTAACTTAAATGCAATGTGTTACAGGTAACTTAAATGCAAAAATGACAAACAGTAACTTTCTTTCAAGTGAAACAAGGAAATAAGTACAGTAAGCAATACAGATATCACTAGGGATCCACAAAAGCGCTGAAAAGCCGCGTTTTAGGTGGAATTAGCATTTCAGAGAATAACAAGCAAACAAACAACAAGCATACAAACAAAGCTAGATTCAGCAGGCCTGGGTCTAATCTATGCTACAGCAAACAAGGTGTACCAATTTCAGTAAGAAACAGTTCAACAGAGTCCAGCCTCTCCTCCCACAAGAGTGCAGACCACGGACCTTCTTAATGTAAAATAACTGGCCTGAAGCCCAAGTGCTTAAACCAGAACTAATACACTTTTAGAATAACAGACACTGAGCCCTCAATCAGCAGTTCCCAACTTAGAAGGATGTAAGCTACCTGTCCTGCCACCACAGTGCAGGCCACAAACCTTCCTAATGCAAAACTACTGGTCTGAAGCCCAAGTGCTTAATCCAAAAGACTTAGAATGATAGCTACTCTTTAATCAAGTTACTACCAAGCAGCAAAAAATACAATTGAATACTTTAAAGAATGCCTGGATTAGTGCTCAATTTATACAAACAAAGCTAGATTCAGCAGGTCTGGATCTAGTCTACACTACAGCAAACAAGGTGTACCAATTTCAGTAAGAAGCAGTTCAAATATGCAGGCACTATAAAACTTTAACCAGAAATTCCCAGCTCAGAAGGGCAGAGTCCAGCCTCTCCTCCCACAAGAGTGCAGACCACAAACCCTTTTAATGTAAAATAACTGGCCTGAAGCCCAAGTGCTTAAACCAGAATTAATACACTATTAGAATAACAGACACTGAGCCCTCAATCAGCAGTTCCCAACTTAGAAGTATGTAAGCTACCTGTCCTGCCACAACAGTACAGACCACAAACCTTCCTAATGTAAAACATCTGGTTTGAAGCCCAAGTGCTTAAATCAAGGGCCTTAGAATAACAGTTACAGTTTAATCAGGCTACTAACAAGCAGTAATAAAGGCAGCAGAATAAATTTAATTGAGTACTTTTAAAAGAGGCAAAAGCAAAATAAGGTAATAAAGTATGAAGAAACACAAATACAGTAAGGCAGATGAAGTGCAATTTTTTTTTTTTTTTTTTTTAGATGGAGGAAACAGAGCAGATTAAGATACTATAGGGGAATGCCCTTCCCAAGTGCTCTCTCTGTACACTGCAGAGGAGATGGGACTGGTAAGAGTATCCAAAATCAAAATATGATCTCACTGTACTCATCTGAGTGAGCGAATGAGATGGGTCCAGGAGGAGTGTGCAAAAAGAGATTTACAGCAGGGGCAGGCAATTCCAAAGCCATCAAGAATAACACCACAACAAGAAACAGGGAGATGGGGTGGGGAACTACTGCAGAGATTCAGAGACACACACAATATTTACTGAATCCAAGACACACAATATTTACTCACTCAAATCTTAAATAAGTGCAGAAAATATACTTAAATCAGCTTATGTCCAGTTGAAATATGCAGGCAAGTCTCAGTAGCCAGCAACTCGATTTAAAATGATTACTAGAAATGTAACCAACACAGATTTTAATGGTAGCAGAAACCCTCAAGCTAATTAACAGTAACAAAGGAATTTCAAAGCAGTCTAACAACTACTGCAGAGATTCAAAGACACACACAATATTTACTGAATCCAAGACACACAATATTTACTCACTCAAATCTTAAATAAGTGCAGATAATATACTTAAATCAGCTTATGTCCAGTTGAAATATGCAGACAAGTCTCAGTAGCCAGTAACTTGATTTAAAATGATTACTAGAAATGTAACCAACACAGATTTTAATGGTAGCAGAAACCCCCAAGCTAATTAACAGTAACAAAGAAATTTCAAAGCAGTCTAACAACTACTGCACAGATTCAGAGGCACACACAATATTTATTGAATCCAAGACACGTTTATCGTTGTAACGATTCTGCTACTCTCTAACACCTTCCTTACATAGCCTGCCTAATATGCTTACACTTATCTCCAAACTCAGCATCAGAACAATAGGGTAAAACATACCAACACTTGCATACTATTACATCTGTACCTGATAAAGGATACAATCTCTATTTGAGAAAGGTATATACCTTATTAGATCTCTTCATCTTCTCATCTTGGTCTTACCCCAATACCTATACTTTTTGATGTGTGGGTATGAGTATATATATATATATATATATATATATATATATATGCAAATGTGAATGTATAAATATGTATGTGAATGAGAATGTATATGAGAAAAAATCATTTTAGTCATCTACTAATTGTTTGTTTTACTAGATGCATTACATGCTGTGTAACTTTTCATTTTTGTACTACTTTGATATATTGTAAAACCTAAACATGCCATTAAGAATGCTTAGAAATGTATAAATGCTAATAGTGTAACATGGAGCTTTTCTCCCCGGGCCTGCGCTGAAAATGGACCTGTGTCCAGTCGGACCCTCCAGGTTAACAAATGTAAAATAAATTATTTTATCTCTGAAAGCAGAGATAACTGGGTCTTTCTCTTAATTATTCTCAGAAATGCCTGTTACATAATTCAAATTCTGCCAATCTTGTATCTATTACGATACAAAAATTAAAAAAATGTATTTATCCTGTTCATTATGATTATTTAAAATGGAATGTTACAGGAGGCAAGTGCTCTGAATTTCCCTATTTAATGTTTTTGTGATTAGAGATGGAGCTTTGGTAATTACAAATGCATGGACATCCATAAAAATATAATGATTTAGATGTAGCATACCTTACTGCATCAGTCAGGAGTCATTAAATGGGCTGAATTTTTGCAGACCTAGGCTGGAGCCCATATCTTCCAGTTGCATGCATCATGTAATGCCAAGTGACACATTTAGCCATGTCAATGAGTGTCATGAGAGAGCAAAGGAACTAGCCAAGGAGATGAATCCCAAATTATTGACAGTGACAAAACTAAAACTAATTGAAAATATTCACCAAAGTGTCTCATTTTCAAAGCAAATGCAATATATAGTCAAAAGTGAATAACACTTAGCATCTTTATTGATTTCCCAGAATCCACTTAACATGATCTACAATGTGGAAGATGCAGAAGATGCTTAGGTCCAGTCTTCTGAGTACGCTATTTCATTGTAATCACATAAATAATTTGACTGGCTTTTGAATATTATATGCAATTGCCAGAAAATGGAAAACTACAATGTTAAAAGCTAATAAATTGGTGCGGGAAGCATAGATTTCTCTATGTAAATTTCCTTTAAGGTGATAATTACAGCATTAGCAGTATTTGTTCGGGTAAATTAAAGTAAACATCAATCAAGTAAGTGCTGCTATGCATTCAGGATACTTGCATCCCATTACCTCACAAAGCATGTCTTTGTAAGTCTTAAATTTGTTTTCCAGCTCGGAATATAGTTGACATGAATTAATGCTATAAAGTCAGACACTGGAGTAACATGACATGGTTACAGCTATATTTAGCAGCAAGTTTATGAATATTTAGCATTTTTTAGCTGTTGATTACGTATACTGAATATGAAACATGTATATAATATTTGGAAAGCCTAACTGATGACTGTTGTCTAACTATGATAAAAAGTACATAAAATATCAAATCTGCCAGTTCACCCTTCAAAATAAAATTTCTCTGTACTGTGACTCTCTGGTTACAAAGATACTGCATAGGAAAATGAAGTACTATTACACGTTAATTTACTTTATAGGTATTTTGTTTCATGCCACTCATGAAATGTGCTGATATAGTAGCACTTCAACAGTGACCATTAACATTGCATAGTCAGCTATATACATATATTTGACTTAGTATATATATATATATATATATATATATATATATATATATATATATATATTCAAGATATTCCAGTTTAATTTCTTATTGTTTGCAGTATGTGAACATTTAAATGCTACTCTAACATAAAAAGCTCAAATAATAATAATAATAATAATACAGCTGAATCTATTTTTTCAAGTCTTTTGTTTACTGACTCTGTTTGGAACTAAAAACCGATTACTATGAGTGGAAAGACTTAACACCAGCATCTTCCTCTTTCCAGCAACCCTTTCCAGTTCATAGGCTGCCCTTTCTCTGCAGCTTCTCACTAGCATTATTATTATTGGCTTTAACAAAATAGAATTCCATACAAATTACAATCTTAACAGACCCCCCCCCCCTCGAGTTTCAACCCAGTGGTGTTAAACTTGGGAACACAAACTGATAGCAATCTGAAATATGACCACCAAGTTTCTACAGTGGTAAGCCTTCTAAGTAGCACACCTCATAAGCAAGGACATAGCATCCAAGTCAAGGGATGTTATAACTCCACTATACTTGACCCTCATCAGACCACTAATAGAGTATAATACATCCTTTTGCATGTACCTCACCAGACACCTACAGCAGCTGGAGAGACCTCAGAGGTTTCTCATTAAGAAAAATGAAAGTACTCCAAACCATGACCTACATGGACAGGTTGAAAGCTTTGTCACTTTAATCTGTATCTTATAGGCTGCTGAGAGGTGACTTGTGCCTGGTCCATAGGGCATTTCCAACCCTGCCCTAATGGAAATGATGCACATCTGCAAGTCAACTAGCTCAAGAGTCACTCACTCTAGGGATATCAGCCTGGCTTGTGACATTAACAGATCATGCTGTAGAGACTGATATATCTCCCAGAGACTGCCGCTTCTCTGGAAGAGACTCCCTATTCATGCAAAACAGAGCTCCTCATTAACCCTATTCAAATGCAACCTAGATAATTGGAAGGAAGACCGCATATTTGCCCCTGGAGTGGCACCCATGTCCCTCATGGGCAGGGGCAGCTGGTGTTGATCACAGACCCACCATGTTCATAAATTTGTTCTGCAAACTACCTAAAAAGAACAAATGGGGATACTTGGGATTAACATAGATAGGCTTGTAAAGGCTTGAGGGCTGCTAGCCTAGTAACGTCTTATGAACCCATGAACCTATGAGCAGGAGCTTCGGCACAGAGGGCAGTCCCTCAGGTGATGCTGGATGCTGATGAGGCAATTAAAGGGAGTACCTAAAGCTAATTAGCCATGTAATCTGCAGAAATGTCTGCAGCTTCCAGTTTACACTGTCACTGTATAGATTACCATGGTCATCAGAAAAATTTAGTACCAACAAGACTTTGATCACTGATTCACTTCAATTGAAGAAGTCATAGTTCAGGTAAGTTCAGTGACATTCAGTGGAGACATGGGAGTGGAGGTTGTTTTAATGTGAGTACAAGTTCTTGATTGCTTAAGTATTATTGTCTGTGTGTGTGTGTGTGTGTGTGTGTGTGTGTGTGTGTGTGTGTGTGTGTGTGTGTGTGTGTGTGTGTGCGTGTAAGCATATGAGTAAGTGTTTCTGTGAGTCATACTGAGTGTGTTGGCGGAATTTATGTTGATTGGCTATTTGTGTGTGTGAGTATGTGTATGTGATTGAATGCCTGGAAGTATATGTGCTCAAGCATGTATATGTGTATCAGTGCAGGATGCGGTCTGTGTCAATGCAATGCATGGGTGGCTGGTGTAAATACTATCATTGTCACAGGTTTTACAGTGCAAGCAGAAATAAAAGTTATTTAGTGACATGTTAATGAGCTGATAATGAGGTCTTCCTCATTGCGGTCAAAGCTGTCTCTGGTCTCATTTTTCACCAAACGAATAAACTGACATACCTACAGTAGGCAATTTATGTGAGTGGTAGGGATTTCTCTGAATCCCAGGGCCTGTACTAGGGATTGTCATCGGTTTTACAAAAAAGAAGAAATGTCAGAAAAATTTGATAATGGTTTGCATCCATTTGCAAGTCTTTCTCATCTACATCATGAAGTTCAGCAGCAATCATATTTAGGTCTATACTGTTATACATATGCATGGGTGGCTGGTGTAAATACTATCACTGTCACAGGTTTTACAGTGCAAGTAGAAAAAAAAGTGATTTAGTGACATGTTAATGAGCTGATAAAGAGGTCTTCTTCATTGAAGTCAAAGGTGTCTCTGGTCTCATTTTTCACCAATCAAATAAACTGACATACCTACAGTAGACAATTTACGTGAGTGGTAAGGATTTCTCTGAATCCCAGGGCCTGTACTAGGGATTGAGATTGGTTTTACAAAAAAGAAGAAATGTCAGAAAAATTTGATAATGGTTTGCATCCATTTGCAAGTCTTTCTCATCTACATCATGAAGTTCAGTGGCAATCATATTTAAGTCTATACTGTTATACATATGCAGTAAGTACTTTGTAATCTTAGTGTGAAATTAATACGTCATTGTATAGGATGTTTAGAGGGTTTGCCTATGAACAACACTGTGTTAAAGGGGCTACATAATTACATTGGATATTTCTGTCCTTAGAAAATGACAACATAAAAAATGGCCTGCATCCTGTAAATAACCTTGCAATTATTTATTTAGTTTTTTGTACTCTGCCCAAAATATAATCAGACTTACTGTTTCAAAACTCAACATAAATATGTAAGTATTGCCAGCTTATTTACTGAATAAAAATAAATAAATAAATAAATGAACAAATATGAGAACTCAGCTCCTTTATTTCAGTATTTTCTGTCATTTTCTCCATTTGATTTGGCCTGGTCACATTTGACATGGTAACACTACATAGACAGCTAGTCGTAAATTAATGAGTTTATATTAATTACTGTTTAAAGTATATGGATGCTTATTTCATAAATGGCAACACAGGCCAAGGACAAAGCAAAGGCATTCAAGGAATTACAGACATTTGCAGTAAGGAACAGCTCACAACCTTGAATGGTTAACAATACTTTTCTTTAAAAATTCTGTCATTGTCCTCTGTGCTTTTGCTTGTCACATACCACTGGTGAAGAATGTATTTTTTTTTCAAAGTAAAGAAATTTTTTTCAGTGGTTCTTTATTAGTATATTTATTAAAACCTGTAACAGCCATTGGATGACCACAAATAGAAAAGGAGGGTCTTATACATGAAAAAACAAAATGCAATAGAAATTTGGGAGTATTATCAGAAGAGTAGAGAATTGACTCTTCTATGTTGTCTGTTGTAAAGTCTTCTTCTCTTGGCTTTTTCCAGTTAGGGGTTGCCACAGCAGATCACCCATCTGCTCATTAATTGGAAGTGGAGTTTTACGGTGTTGAGGTGCCAGCCTGATGCCCAACCTTCCACAGAAGGCACACACACGCACTCACACCTAGGGCCAATTTAGAGTGTCCAAGTCACCTACAGCATGTCTTTGGGATAAAACCAGAGCATCCGGAGTAAACCCACACAACCACAGGGAGGACATGCAGACTCCACACAGAAGGCGCCCCAGTCAAGGATCGAACTGGAGAACCTCTTGCTATGAGGCGGCAATGCTAACTGCTGTACCACCATGATGACCCTTGTTATCTGTTGTCTGTTGTAAAGTGACATTACAAAACCAGAAATGTGAATTCAGTGCTCTGTACACACAACAATCACCTCATTGTAGTTTGTTATAATCCATCGTACTGAGTTATTTTTCCCATAAGTAACAGTTAACTGCTCAAACTGCATGCATGAATTCAGTATCCTCCATGCTGCTGAGTACTCTTCATTAGAATGTGTTTAATCCCTTCCATGTCTCCTTACTAGCATTAGCTGTAATTAAACAGATGTGACATTGTAATTCAGTGATCAGCAGAATAAGTGGCCTGCATCCTTGCGCTAGACAAAGATGAGGAAAAAGCTGGATGAACATCAAATGTTAGTTCTAGTTTTTACTGTGAAATAGAAAGAAGAGTACCACATGCCATTTACATCTAGCCATAGGAGAAAATCGAACCAGAAATGAGATTATCTACCAAAATGCAATAATGCCATTAAACTGCTAAACTGATGCCACTATACATTCCATGGATGTGTCACATCTTTAGGGAACTGTCTGCTGCTTGTTAGAGCAGTAATATATGGCTGATCAAAAGTATGATGAACTCCCTTTCATTGGATATCTCAAAGCTTCAGGCATCAGTACTATGGCAATTTGAAAAACTGAAAGAAATAATCCTGCACAATAATAAACTATGCATCTCACCTGAGCTGTCTGTTTCTGAAGTTGAGAACTATAGGAAAATAAAACAGAAATGACAAAGCAAGAGTCTTCTTTCACACAAACAACATGGATTTTTTTATTTACTTGTTTAACAGGAAAGTCTGACTTGGAACAAGTCAGTTTTCTTCAGAGACCTGGGGTGAAATGCTCCAGACGCATGTCTTTGTAACAGGGGAGGAAACTATAGCACCCAGAGGAAACCCACATGAACAAAGGGAGGACATGCAGATTCCACACAAAAGGCACCCCAGCCAAGAATTGAACCAGAAAACCTCTTACTGTGAGGTGACAATGAGCCATCCTGATTGGTCAAGACGTAGACTCACAGATGAAATTTTTCTAGAAATAAACAACAACTGAAAGTAAATGTTTTTATTGCCCACTCCAAACCATTTTATTTATTGGATCACAAAATTCTCTTAGACCACCTGCTTTAAATAGAGATTAGCACAGATACCTTTCCATGGCTCCAGAGCAATCTATCTAACCTGCTTCAGCTAATCTCAGAAAAGGTATCCACAAGGCTGCATCCTTGCTCAACCCTCCACCCCCTCTTATTCTCCATCATTGTCCGTAAATTTTCCCAAACCTCCCTTGCCTTCCTATGTTTCTTTATGCAGATGACATGGTTCTGTTCTGGTCAAATTAGTTTCTTATAGTGCTCCAAAAAGAACTTCAAGCTGATTTCCTCTCCCTTGTACAACAGATTAAAAGAAATACCTACTATGTCACATGACGAAAAAAATGCTTTTTGGTACCAAACAGGAACTCCATAAAATCAATCATCATCTACAAATATTTAAATATTTGAGCAAAACAACCTGCCTTAGAAAACACTAGCGCTTTCAAATACCTGGGTCAAATATGGGGAGACCAGACCCTCAGCTTCTCTCTCTTTCTCAAAAAAAAAAACAGGAATAATGTTGACTCACTACTATTTTGGGCCAACAAATTGTCCATGTGTCCACCCACAGCATCCAGATCAGCCATAAGTAAAGGCACCCATCTCTCTCAGCTGGTTTGCACTCTCCCCATAGTAGCATTTCCTTCAAAACCAAATATATATATATATATATATATATATATATATATATATATATATAAAAATTCAATCAGAAATAAAATCTGCAGGTTCATCACTCTCTTTCTTAAGCATAGAAAGCAAAATGGCTCCCAGCCAAGCAAAGAAATTGACTTCCTGTTAGGCTTCCAACTATTCAAACTTATATGCAACCAGGCATGCTCTCTCCTTAACAGCTAAAGTAATACAACAACTATAATATCAGGAATCATTACCATTCGCCTCCTTTACTACTAGCCCCAAAACACAAGCCCCATTGCACAGAACACCGCTTCTCTGTTTTCGGTCCCAAACTCTGTGAATGTATTCTTTCCTATCGCAAAGAAATATCACCACACCCAGTGTTCCAGACACAACTAAAAATGTGTCTTCTTAAACTTGCTAAATGCCACTGTTATGTCCCTGACTACATTACCTAAACGCACCATAATATTTCACTGATTAATAGCTTCCATATTCTCTATACCCTCTCACTGTTTTTCTCTTACCTTAAGATTTGACTCTCTTGTATGTAGTGTATATAATGGCTCCAAAATGCATAAGCTCATTTCAACTTCAGCCAGCTGTACAATGTAAATAGTATTTCATACTAGATATTTAACTATACTTACATTATTGCTGCATTACTCTAACATTGTTATACACATTGTATAGCATTCATACTCTGTCTGTATTGTATTGATTGATTTTATTGCTACACTTTTACATGCACTTTGATTAAAAGCAGTTATTTCTGATCAGTGATCTACCTCAATTAACAAATTCAAATAAAATAAAATAAGTTAAGGGGCTTTTGCACCTCAACAATACCCACCCTGATGATGTACCTCTAGATTCTAAAAGGACAAAGCAAGCTGGGCCAGGAATTAATTTGTAAATCACCATCAGATTGTCAAGGTTCACCTGGCTGTAGAGTATGCAAGAATAACGCAGGGCTTTATATGCAATGGCTATTTGTAAACAGTGGGTAATATACCGGTCCCTCTTGAATGTTTTAGTTATATGTTGATAGAGTTTAAATCTTTAGTTCTAGTATTTGTGGAGATGTTTGTTTTGGGAGCTGTAAGAGATCAAGGATGGCTGGGTCCTTAATGACAATGGCACAGAATACAAGACATAGATCTTTACTTAGGAATCTAAACAGATGACGTATAGGTACAGACCTTCAAGCCAAGTATCTTTAGACTACTGATCTTTTTAGTGGGGAACCTTTGTGTTTTTATGACTATTGTGACTACTTAGGTAGATGCTGAAGGTGGCATTTTAATCGGAAATTCACCTAACCACAGCTGAATAGTATGGGGTGATAATGTCTTTTGACCTAAATGAGATGTCTTTAGATATCAATTGTGTTTGACAGTATGATTTCATCACTACTATTTTTATATGGTAGCCAAAGATAAGGAAGATGTCTACCAATTTGCTCAGATCCCTGACAATTGTGCCTGTTTGCAGAAGCCTATTGGCTATGCTCTTTGTTGCAAATTGATGACTGTAGTTTCCCAAATATGATAATACAACACTTGTTTTGCATTTGATGTTAGTCTATTTTCAATACACCATTATTCTTTATGAAGTAGTTCTTGCTGTGGGGATTCCATATCCAGGGAGGGATCAGACAATACCTTTCTGATTACAGTCATTTACAAAATCAGATAGCCATAGGTCTGAGATTACAGTCTAGAGTTTAGAGATGTAATGCCAAAACAGAAGGATCAAAGCACTGAGCCCTGTGGTACACCATTAGTTACCATTTTACTTTCTAAAGTGGCATCTGCCACCTTGACTATATGGGTTTTATCAGTCGGTAACAGTAGAATTAAGCTAGTACTAAATACAAAACATTTGTGAATAATAATAGACCTTAGGTTAAGATATGATCTTACGAGAAAATAACCATTTAATCCTAGTGGCATTAAATGACAATGATAATTATCTATCTACAGTTTTCTTAGCAACTGATATATTTCAAAGATAATCTGAATTAATGCTTAATGATGACAAAACAAAAATCCTGCCTATAAATACAAATAAGAATAGAATCAAAAATAAATTCATTAAATATATCATCAAAGAGAAGAAAATGAATTATTTTGGAATAATTATAACAGATGACATTAAAGATATAATAAATTATAATTATACTAACAATATAAACAATATAAAGAATCTAATAGACAAATGGAATAAAAGTTTCTTCATGATGGAAGAGAGGTTATCTATAATCAAAATGATTATCTTATCAAAAATCTTAACTATTATACAATTGCTAACATTAACCCCCACAAAAAGATGTATTAAAGAATTTAACACTAAGTTTGAGAATTTTCTGGTATCCCAATAAACCAAGAATTGCTTTAAATCATTGTATAAGAGATTGGGCAGCAGGAGGGAAAGGGCTACCAGATCTAAAAATATATTTATTATCATCAATTATAAAAAAAATATGTATTTGGATTAATAACACACAGCTAGGTGAAAAGATAATTTAGGAATTTTTTTTATAAACTCTAAACATAATAAATGTTCTTATAATTATCTCATACTAAATGATAGTCTACATTGGTTATTAAAGGATTACCTTGTAGGAAAAAGTCACCAAACAAGTGACTTCTATTTAATTTCTGTTACGTTAAACACTTTTAAAAGAATCTCCACCTCAAAGTTAGAAACAATCACATTTAAAGCGAAAAAAATCTGCTATCCTTCCATCCATTCACAACCATTTTTTTCTCATTTTGCACATGGGATCAGAGTGTCACTTCAGTAGTGACAATCATCTCTGGCCAAGGTTTATACCACTGGGTAGCTAGCCCTGCAGTGGTAAAAACCTATAATCTGTTGATTTTATTAAGAACAAATATTTATTTATTTATTTATTTGCAGTTTGATGACCTGGGAAGGTCCACTGGGCTCAAGGAGCCCGTTTTCAGTGGCAGCCCGGGAAGAAAAGCTCCATAATACATAGTACAAACTCTATAATATGAAGTACAATACACAGTAGAAATAGAACCAAAGTAAGTTGATTTTAAATACAAAATAGCAAAAACTAAACAAAGTTGAACAGGAATATAGGGTAACGTATAATACATATTTACACGTTTACTGGTTGAGAGCAGTAGAACAGAGTTAAATTAGTAAAGAGGTTTAAATCATCTGAGAATGGTATAGCAGTAACATTAGCAAGGAGGCAGTACATAGGGTTAATCCTTAATGTTTAAGGAAGAACAAACCTTATGTGTGTGATGAATGTATTCAAGTATTAAGCAGGTTAGGTAGGTAGAGTGCAATTGCATTTCCATTTATGGGAGAGGTAAGAACAAAGCTGGGTTTTGAAGTGTTCATCGTTCTCAGAGATTTTTAGAGATGGAGGGAGAGAATTCAATTTTTTTGGCTAAGGGAGAGGATAGGAGATGCTGACCAGCAGGACAATTAGGTTTATATACAGAGATTAGATTTTGGTGGGCAGGTCTTTGAGTTCTGTGAGGGGTATGTAATGGTAAGATGTTAGTTAGTGCTGGGCATAAAATTGGTTTAAAAATAAGGTTGTGAGTAGTATATATAATGATATAATTTAAATAAAGACATGTGGCTAGATGTGCAATCCTACAGACATGTAGAAGGGGAAATTAAGTTAATATAACCAAGGATAAGAGATCATATCCCAAAATTAATTGAATATATAATATTCTTGCAACAAAGCACATTGGGACAGGGCCTCTTATCTAAATTATATAGAGCTGTAAGGAGAGAAACAATAAGTTGCAATGACAATTATCGGAACTATTTTACCCAAATTAATAATAGACCTCTGAATGAAGAAGATAAAAAAAATAATTCTAATATCTTCTAAACATACATCTTCATCTCTTAGATAGAATCCATTTACTTGGAAATTATTGCAGAGATCTTTCTTCATACCACATAAAATTTAATGAATTTGTTGGAGATGTAAACAAGAACTTTAAGCGGATAAGCAGCGCATGTTTTTTTACTCTACTGTCTTAACACCTTATTGGAATAATATCAGTCTCTTTTTATAGGCTTTTTTGGAGATACATTTGTTTTATTTAAATCAATAATACTTTTAACACTCCTTGGGACACTGCCAGCCCTGCCATCTGGAATTTTGTAAATAATTCTATGTCATTTGTAAATATTGATATGATTTATACAGAACTGTATGTTATATATGAGCTTCAAGAATGTAACCACAGCATACCCTGCTGGAACGTTGAAGATTAACTTGCAAAACTTAAGACTAGTTGAGGTTAAGTTACTTTATAACTGGGCCATAAACAAAATAATTTATCTCTCAGTTTCAGCTCAGTAGCAGACACAATGTCTTGAGCTAAAAGTTTTTTGTATTGTCTTGGACAGAAATAATTACTAGGTTTCAAAGGTAAAAGCATTTTATTGTTTTACGACTTTCAAGATCTGCAAACATCTTCATCATCATTTAATACTGATTTAAGAACTCTCTCAGAGAGAGACTGGACATTTTTGTATTTTGTCTTTGACCAGGAAACATCCACTCATCATCATAATCATCATCATCATCATCTGCATTTGCCTTGTTCTGTAAGTAAGTTCTTAGGGCATAGTATCTCTTTTAGATATAGATAGGAATATAGTAAAGATTAGCTTAGATGTTTTCTGTATTTATTTGAGACTGTCCTGCAATGTTTTTTTTTTAAATATTTCCCTTCTATTTTGAACTCTGAAGTTACTGTGTTGATTGGCTGAGTATTGTCTTGCTCTTTTATTATTTATGATTAAATATATTTTAACCTATCATTGTGGCTGATATTTGTAAAACATACTTAAGCTCTTAGCATATTTGCATATGCATTTGATGACACTGTACAGGTCACTCCTAAATAGCCTGGTGCTTGGTCAAAACTACCATTTGGATAATAGTAACATTACACAGTAGGATTGGACACCCTTTGTTAAGGGCCTTAAAAGTAGTTGATAAGGGGTTATGGTGGCAGTGATAACTACCCTATAGTCTGGGCAGAAGAAGGGAGCATAGCTAGAAAACCTGTGATAGCCTCTACCAGGTGTGTTTGTGTAAAAAATCAAATCTCAAGGCGTGTGTGTGTGTGTGTGTGTGTGTGTGTGTGTGTGTGTGTGTGTGTGTGTGTGTGTGTGTGTGTGTGTGAGTTACTTGGGCAGGGACACAAAGCACTAATTGGAAAGAGAGAGTGTTGGGAAGACTTGGCTTGGAAACCTGGCTAAGGACTCAACTCTACAGCTGTGCCAGTGGGGAGTCTTAATGGGGATCTGGAGAAAGAGGGAGAAACCATCCCCAGACTGACTGTGATCCCTGTGTGTTCTTAAGGGAAAATGCACTTTACTGTGTGTGTACTTCCTATTGTGTACATCCCTCACTGTTGCCAGTGGTGAGGATTGAGGGTCCTTGATTACTGGTCCGGTGCAGGGGCGTCACACTCCTATTCTTGTATGTGTTAAAAAAAATGAAATATCACATTTTGTGGCCTATACTATCTATAGCGAGAAAGGTTATGATTCAGAATTGGAAGATTGAATCTACACCCTCCTTCAAATAATTTATAAATATTGCAATTTAAGTCTGTCACCTGGAAATCATTACAATTAAGTAAAGAACAACCAGGAATACCTCTTGCTACAATGCATGGACAAAACTTAGAGATCTGCTTGACAAGCAAAAATATCTGCAGTTTAGATTTAATGTTATATATAGTAACTTGAATGACTTGATGGTTGTGTGTGAGGGCTAGTTGAATTTTTTTCATTTATTATGTTCACAAATCTCTGATTGTAAATATTGTTGTGATTATTTTACAAATTGAAAATCCAATAAAAACTTATAAAAAGTAAACATAAACTAGCAGGTGCACAGGTCACAGGCAGAAGGAAGGACTACAACCAGCAGCTCATGAATTAAGAAAAACAGTAAAAGCTGTGCTGCTGCAGACATAGCCTGTGATGAAAGAAGATGAAAAGCCTACCGTAGAAGAAGTAACACCATTGCTAAGAAACAAGAAAAAGCAGCAGGCTCAAATGCTGATATGATCAAGATTTGGGTGAGTTAAGAGAGAAATTGCTGCAGAGGGGATCCATAACAGTACAGAGAGAAAGGCTTATCCCAAATGACTGGATAGTAAGCATTCTAGTGCCAGTTTACAAGAACAAATAGACATTTACAACTGAGGGCATTGCAGAGGCATCAAACTCCTGTCACACTGCATGAAAGTTCTGGATCAAGAGTGCCTGATAAAATGCATATACAGGGTAGTAAAAACAAAGATGGGAGATGACCAGTTCATATTCGGATTAGGATGCAGCATAATTAACCCACTGCTTGTAGTAAGACAGATAGTTGAGAAAACACTAGAGCTGAGGAAAGACTCTAACTGGGCATTCATATACTTGGAGAAAGCATAAGACAAGGTCCAAGGAAAGCTTATTTGGGTGGTTCTGCAATGGTTCAAAGTCCCAGAAACACTGGTAGAATTAGTGCAGATAATGTACAAGGACTCAATGCCACAAGCACGCACAGTGTTGGACTAAGAGAAGTGTTCCCATTGGGAGTAGTTGTGCATCAGGGTTCAGATCTGAGCCAACTGCTGTTCATACTTCTGATGAGCAACATTAGCAAAGAGGTTAGAGGTGACAGATAAACAAAGCTGCTGTATGCAGATGATGTTCATAAATTCATAGGTTCATAGGTAGGTACTAGGCTATTGGCCTAGGGCCTGTACAAGCCTAGCCAAAAAGGTACCCTGGCTTTCGCCACCCAAGAAAATTATTTTCCTGTGCCCCTGTCAAGCAGAACCACAGAAGTGATCCCCGGGTTGAATTTCCTATTACTCATCCAATCATCAAGATTTTTAATGAGGAGATTTGTTTGACATGGACAGGTAGTCTGTTCCAGAGTATGGGAAGTCTCAGGGACAGAAATCTATCCCTCCAGCATGTTCTGTTAATTGTGGTGACAATGTTTAGGTCCCTAGAGTGTGTAGCTCGGAGGGATTGGGATTTCTTTAAGTGGAGCATGTCCAACAGCTCTGGGTTTGACATAGCTTTATATGTTAGGCAGAGATCGCCTCTGAGTAGGCGATATGCGATGGAGTAAAGCTGGAGTTTTTTGAGATGGTCTGCGCAAGGCATCTGTTTGAAGCCAGTAATCCTCTTTGTGAGGTATTTTTGCGGCCTTTCCAGTTGTTGTAGATGTCTTGTGAGGTAAATATCAAAAGGGGCATTGTACTCTATAATGGGTCTAATGAATGATGAGTAGAGGGGAACAATGACCTCTTTTTTTCCTGGATGAGAAAGCTTTTGTGATGATGTGTGCCACGTAGAAGGATTTCCTGACCACTGTGGCAATGTGATTATCAAAGGAGAGACTACTGTCCACCTGTGTCCCAAGGTCTCTTATCACACTTTCGGTGTTAAGGAGACTACCACCTATGGGGTAGTTCATGGGTACAGAGTTTTTACCAAAGGGGATGACAATGCACTTTTTGGCATTGAGCTTGAGACCATGTCTTTGACACCAGGCATCTGTCTCAGTGAGGTCCTTTTGTAGGATGTCCACATCATTAGGAGTTTTGATTATGGCTCCTAGTTTGCAGTCATTTGCAAATTTAGTTAGCCAAAGACATTCTGTGTTAACCTGTACTTCAGAGAAGTAGATACCAAACAGGAGAGGACCCAGGACTGAACTCTGTGGTACTCCACTTGTCACTGGTCTGAAGTCTGATTTGGAGTCTGCTACTTTCACAGTGTGGGTTCTGTCAGTAAGCCAGTTGGCAAACCATCTTGTGACATAGGGATTTATACCTAGTTTAGTGAGTTTATCTATAATTTCAGAGTGGGAGATGGTGTTGAATGACTTGGCGAGATCTAGATAGGCTGTGTGAACCACCTTACCCTCATCTATGGCCTTGGTGACTACTTCAAAGAAGTCTATCAGGTTTAGGAGACATGATCTGTCTTTTACAAACCAAAACTGTGTGGGGTCCAGAGTTTGGAGATCTCCAATGTCTTTTTTTATGAGTTCCATGATGATACGTTCCATGGCCTTGCAGACTTGGCTCATCAGGCTAATGGGGCAGTAGTTCCTGGGGTCTGTTGTGGCCCCCCCTTTGTGGAGTGGGATAACTGTCACAGTGCAGCATTCAATGGGCACAAAGCCTGAGGTGAGGCTATGACTGAACATGGTATTTAGGTGGGGTGCCAGTTCATTCTGTTCTTCATGTAGAAGGCAGCCTGGGATGTTGTCAGGTCCCATGGATGCTGTGTTCTTGACTTTGGAGAGTGAGGTTTTTACCTGTGCAGCCATGATTACAGGAACTTTGCATTCTTCCGGTATAAAGATGGGCCCTTTAGGGGGTGAGAGGGGGGGTAAAGTTAGCAGTGAACCTATCTGCCTGGATGTTGGCAATATCAGTTGGTTCTGTATATTTAGTGTCAGTGTGCTGTAACTCAGAGCAGATCTGAGTGTTGTCATTGAGATTCTTGACATAGCTATACTATGCTTTGTGGTTGTCTTTAGAATCAGTGGCAATTTTGTTTTCATAACTTGTTTTGGAAGATTTTATGAGGGATCTCAGCTTCTTACTGAGGCTGACCAGGGAGTTCCTCCAATCGTGGGATTTTACTCTTTTTTGCAACAGTTTCGTTCTTCTGTTGTAGAGTTTGTTTATGGCAGAAAACCACCAGATTGGCTTCCTTTTTTTGAAGGATAGCATCTTGCTTCTGTTAGGGATAGCATGATCCATGCACTCGTGTAAGTGCTTCTAAAGTGCATTTGTGTAGGATTCAGCAGTCGTACCTCTATTGTCCATCTGCATGGGTGTTGTGAAGTTTGCCACTTCTGTCTTAAGAAGCATGAAGTTGGCTTTGGAGAAATTATTTATGGTTGTTTCCCTAATGGGAGGTGGGAGCGGGATGTGGATGTCTAGGGTGATTAGCTTGTGGTCGGATCTGGCCAACGAGGAGTTGACCTCTGGTGTGGAACACCGGCCACCCATGTTAGTGATGACCAGGTCTAGGATATTGCTGCCCCTGGTGGGGGTGTGGATAAGTTGATCCAAGGCGTTGAAATTGATGATTTCCAGAAAACATTGAGCAAAAGACTTGGTACATGAGTAGTTTTCCCAGTTAATGGTAGGGTAGTTGAAATCACCCATTATTAGAGTGTTGTGTTGTACTTTAATATTTTCCAGTGTATCAAGAAAAGAGGAGTGGTAATTACAAGCAGACTCTAAACAAGATCTTCAGCAAATGATAGGGGAGCGAAATACAAAACTAAAAACACACGAGATGAAACTAAGCATAGATACATAGGCGTCAGAAGCTGCTGAAGACAGTGGGGTTTGGAGGACGAGAGGGGCACTTATTGATCTAAGAGGGGCAATTTTTTACAACTATTTACTACCACAACACTGTCGGAGTAGAACCCACAGCCTTGTGCATCAAAAGTAAGGCTACTACCTGTTGTGCTACTAACAATGCAAACAGACTCAGAATAAGCAGCAGTAAACTTCTCTTCCCCTGAAGCTAGAAGAATTTTCATTTATTTAACATTTGTTTACCAGGAAAGTCCAACTTGGAACAAAGCCAACTTTCAGCAGAGGCCCAGGGAGAAATGCTCCAGATGCATGTATTTGTAACATGGGAGGAAACCAGAGCACCCAGGGGAAACCCACACAAACACAGGGAGGATATGCAGACTCCACATAGAAGGCACCCCAGCCAAGAATCAAACCAAATACCTCTTGCCGGGACGTGACAACACTACCACTACACGATCCACTCGACACAACTAAAGTTCTCAATTTGATAGCAGAAGACATCTGGAAAAAGCCAAAATGTATTTGTTTGGGGGGGAACAAAGGCCCAAAACCAGGGACACGTTTTAAATATTGCTTGTATAATCGTAGAATGTTGTTAAAAATAGTGTTTTGTGTTACCATGTTTTCCAAAAAAGATAGGAAGACTGAAACTTAAAGGACTATCATTATTTAGTGAATTCCATTCTCACTGATTTGCCAGAAAATCACAAATTTTAAGAGGGACAAGTCAAACTCTCTGGATCAGAAGTGGTGGTGTGGGTAGAGAATGCAGGCTGCTGTACCTAAGTTACAGGGTTTGAGCCTGAGTAATCTTTAACCAGCAGCCATAAGTGACTGTGACACACACACACGTTTAACAAGTGCAATGGACCTCTGCTAGACAAGTGCAAGAACATCTGCTAGATAAGTGCAACGGACCTCTGCTAGACAAGTGCAACAGACCTCAGGTAGATAAGTGCAATGGACCTCTGCTTGACAAGTGCAACGGAACTCTGTTAAAAAAGTGCAATGGACCTCTGCTAGACAAGTGCAACAGACCTCTGCTTGACAAGTGCAATGGACCTCTGCTTGACAAGTGCAATGGACCTCTGCTTAACAAGTGCAACGGACCTCTGTTAAACAAGTGCATCAGACCTCTGTTAAACAAGTGCAATGGACGTCTGATTAGCAACTGCAATGGACCTCTGCTTAACAAGTGCAATAGACCTCTGCTTAACAAGTGCAATGGACCTCTATTAAACAAGGGCAATGGATCTCAGCTCCTTAACAAACAGACCTCAGCTCAGCTGCTAAAGAAATGGACCTCAGCTGCAAATGCACCTCAGCTCAGCTGCTTAACAAGTGCAATGGACCTCAGCTCATTTTCTTAACAAGTGCAATGGACCACACACACAGTGCTTAACAAGTGCAACGGACCACACACACACTGCTTAACAAGTGCAACGGACCTCAGCTACTTAACAAGATTTTATGTGTTTTGGTTATGTGCTAAAAAGGAAGCTCCATTTTTGGTTAAGCCTGCATAACCAAAAACGGGGCTTCCTTTCCAGCACATAACTAAAACACATAAAATCTCTCTCCTTACTGTGAAAGAGCTTCCTTCCAGTGCATAAATGGAGCCTAGGGGAAAAATATTTCCTTACTGTATCTCTGGCAACAGAGGCTTGATGTGGAATCCATTTCCACGCACTCTTGTGTGCTTGAATTTCATGCCTTTGGCAGCAGAGGCTTGATGTGAAATCCATTATCGCGCACTTTCGTGTTTGAATTTCATGTTAGCGTGCAATGCACACATGAGTCCACTTATAGTTTTTATAGCTGTAAAAGTGGGAGGACGCTCCCTCCCCCTCTCTTTATGGTTATAGCACCTATGCATAGATATAACAGTCATAAGGGCAGTAAATAGCGGAGACCAGAAGAAGTTGATAATTGAAATAGAGGGAAAAATAGTGGTTAACAACTTTATGTATTTGGGAGGTATGGTTAAGAAGAAAGGAAGTCTGAATGTGAAAGTCAAAGCTAGAATTACAGTGGCTATAGCCGACTGGCACAGATTGTTAGTAGTGTTGTGTGACAGAAAATGGCCAAGGAAGCTTAAAAGTAAGTTGTACAAAACAATGGTGCAACCACTACTACTGTATGGTGTAGAGACTGTTGGTGTGAAGACAGAGCAGCTGAGTAAGCTAGAGATGATGGAGGTAAAGTGCCTGATATGGGTGGTAGAATGCTCACTGTGTGGCAGATGAATAAATGAGAACATCAGAGCAGAAGCACAAGTAACTCTAATTACAAAGAAGGTCAAAGAAAACAAGTTATAGTGGCTTGGTCACATATGCAGGAAAGCAGAATACAAACTAGTGAAGAAGATTTGGGACAGACAGGAATAAGGCAAGAGGTTAACCTATGAATCTATCACCCCAGGGATCATGTCAGTCGCCCTGCTAGACAGGGGTCCAGGGAAGTAAATAGTGTGGGAAGAAATAGCCAGGGAATTGTTATGGCTAGGCTTGTACAGGCCCTAGGGCCGATAGCCTAGTACCAGCCTATGAACCTATGAAGCTATGAAGAGAAAAAAGAGGGCATCCAGCAAAGAGATAGATGGGTTGTGCGAGAGAAGACATACAACTGCCGGGATTTGGTTGTTGAATAATGTTAGAGAGTTGAGATGAACTGAGAGAGTGATAGTAACAGTTGACCCGTCACCACAACCTCATGCCAAAAATGGGAAAAGGGGGGGTTGATGATGATGATCATTACATATTTTGGGAAGGCTTGTCCATTTGACGTCCTTGTTAACTTCTAAGGTATTTGCTACTTTAAAAGTAAAATAAAAGAGAATTAATTTTTGGTTATTTTAGCCAAGGATAGTGACACTATAGGAGTGGTACATGAGAAGGCTATGTTGATAAGGACAAGGTCTAGAAATTTCTGCCCCTTAGCAGTCTGGTTTACTATTGGTTCTAGGGAATTATCATTTTCTGAGCCAAGGAAGTTTTCATCATAACCAGCTTCTGAAGTATAGATGTTCCACTCTATTGAAATCATCCCTCATAAAAGTAGTTATCATTAGATGCACTGCTGTGACTATATTTATGAAACTCTCATGGTCTTTCTTGGCTCCACAGAAGATATCTTAATAACAGGCTATAAGTTGCTGACTTATTTTAAGGAGTCAGAGTCTGGTAGTAGCATAGCAAAGGTGGACAAAGCGGGTCAAAGTGAACATCTGCCCCAGGCACTGAGTGCTAAGGAGTGCAACCAAGAGTTTCTGACTTTTTTTCTGTACTGAAATGCAAATACAGAAAGGCACTTAAAGTAGCAAGTTGATAGTAAGATGTGCATTTTCCCCCTTTACTGCAGAGCTGAGTGGGAATGTATATTGCCTATAGGAAGCTGATTGTTGCATATGTACCAATTGGTTTGCTAGAGTGTGAGCTGAAGTCCTTTTTTGCTTGTTCTTCTGTGGGGTTGGGCACTATTTCAGGAGTAGGCATCTGGTGCTAGATTCTAGATGGCTCCGGAGTTCACTGAGTTTGTTCTGTGGGCATCAGAAAATTTGCCTACTGATATAATTTTTAATAAATAATGAAATGCCCCCATAGTTTCCCACAAGTGTAAATGCATGGTAAGTGCTAAACCCAGATAATGGGGGATTGCTATCATTACAATGAAACCAAGTCTATCTCATGACACTCACAGCTATCCATAGCAAGATCTTATGGGTTTCCACCTAAACCAAAAAAAAACACACGCACAAAACTGTCACTGCAGAAAGGAGATTACTATAGTTGGAATTTACCACGCAACAAACACACTGAACTAGTTGTAAGCACCTGCTCAACAGTAGAATTCAGTACTGGTATTCATATAAGAAGCAGTGATGTCACCCTCAGCTTCTCAGATAACTGCCAAGACTGCATTGCACCCCATTGAAACATGACAAAAACACACCCTAACAGCTTGCACCTGGAGCAACGACGTTCTTTGCCCTAGTCTAGGAATAGCTCTGTTGGCAAAGACAAGATTATGTACTGCAGGTGTAGAAAAGTCTGAAGATCATACCATTTCTATTGAAACTTCAGACAACTGAGTACAAAAACCTTGATATAGTCAGAATTAATATTTGCTGTAGTTTTTTCTGCTATGTCCAAATGCCCAGTATCCAGAGACTGGCAAAAAGGCACTGTGAAGGCAGCAAGAGCTTTAACCATCAAAATCTTAGCACAAGAGATGAAAGACACCACTTGTAAAGCAAGTTGGCCTGTCTACCACCTCATCCCAAGATGACACATACTGGGCTCCCCTAGAAGGACATCAACTACTTAGCAAATTGTTGAAGCCAGTTATCTTTTCTTCATATACGAGTTAGGCATCATTCTGAGTGAAGGTAGGAATCAACTGAGGATCAAAATCTTTCCTGCATTTCACATATGAATAATGAAATCAATCCAACATGTCATTATGCACATCTCCCAGAGTTGAGTGCCACATGTCACAGCAACATTAGGCCATGTTAATACTAGCCCACTGTGCTGAACTGAAGAGGACTATTAAGCTGATCATGGAGTTATCCTTTACAAGGACATTTGTACTTGTACTCATGAATGTAGTGGAAGTGGATAATTTATAGTGTGCATCCTTATAATTTCAGAGGATTGCAGTGACCAGTAGCACTAAAACATCTGTTCAAAGCAATCAGAAATCTAGAAAGAGACAGATTCTCTATTGGCTCACCAGAGAAATTCAGAAAACAATTTCAAAGCAAGATTACTTGCAACACAATATCAGTGCACAACTAGTACAGCATAGCCAAAATGACAAAAATACATGTATCCTGTGGCCTTGGTTACGCAGTCAAATTCAGTACATCAGGTTGTAATCAGAAGGGTTCTTTTCAATGTGTGAATAATTATAGCAACTGAGTACAATCCTGTGTAAACATTCTCAGTTTATAGTATGGAAGGCTTATATTCTGCTTAAATTTGCATTACAGTGTATTAAATGTATGATGAAAGAAGCAACATTTTAGTCATGTAATATATTGTCTTGGATAAAAATCACATTCTTAATAATCTGGTTAATAAGAGGTATCACATCATTATTAACTTTATTTAAAGTGTAGAAGGGTTATATTATTATGGCAGCTACTAAGTAGGGCAGGACCAGCTGGAATGTCACACTGACAGGGGAAAGGATGTGAATTTAACATGTATACCAATACACTGTATTTTACAGCATAACAAACCACTCCCTTGCCTGATAAAAAGTATATATATAGTTAGCAAACTATTATTCTGTAATTTTAATTTTACTTGGATCGCTTGTCTGTGTACTTAATAAAGGATTTTCGACTGGAAACAGACTGTCTACCCTGCTTGGACTACTTTTAAATACTTAGTAATTCTGTATAATATTGAAATGATATATTTTTTATTATTTTTGGCTTTCGACGAGTTTAAGTTTGCTACTTCTACTACCATTATCTGATCTGAGTAATATACAGTGATTAACTAGATATATATGGATTGAAAATCTTCCACACACAGAAGTTTCCTACACGGTTTAATTTCATAAATACAATACAGCAATGCACTGAAATAATTGTGTGATTTTACCTACATTGAGGCTGAAGATATAACTAAAACTTTACCACTCTCTCCCCACCATCTATCCCCTAAGATAAACCTGAAACCTATGCACCTCCATCTATCACACAAGACCAAGTACTAAAAGCACTTTTATAAACTACTGCATTAATGGGTCCTGAAAATAATCCCAGATGTGTCTTAAATAGCATGAAACATGATGCAGCCACTCCCTAACAACACTGTCAAACTTAGCCTCCACAATACTTTTGTACCAAGTGAATGGAGAACAACTACAGTCATTTCTCTGTATAAGGAAGGACCTTCCCCAGGCACAAGAAATAACAGAAATATAAGTCTGACCAATCTCATATTTAAAGCCATGAAAAGACTTATGGAACTCCTCAATGATGACACAGAAAACCTCCAAATTCTGGACCTGTCTCAGTATGGCTTTATCATGGCATGTTATGCTTATTCAACCTGGTGTACTTTTTTGAGAAGGTCGCCAAAACAGTGGATGAATGTAAAATGGTGCACATTGCATGCCTCAACCTGTCACTGGACCAAAAGTTTTAACACAATCCCCCACTCAGGCTTGTAAAAAGTTAAATAAACTGGAAATAAACTCATATATCACTTGCTGGATTGCCAACTGTCTCAGAGATAAGGGGTAGGAATAAAAATAGGGAAAACTACCTCCACAAAGAGAGCAGTCAGCAGTGGAGCCCCCCAATTTTCGGTGCTGGGACCTCTCCCTGTTTGATATGTACTTCTCTGAAATAAAAGCCAATACCAAAGGGCTGTGGTTGACATGTTTGCAGAGGATTTCAAGTTAGGAGCAGTCAATGAATCTCCAAATAACTTAGCCATCCTGCAGGAAGGAACAGATAACTTGTGCCAGAATCATGAACTAAAATTAAATGCCAAAAAAATGGATTATCATGTCCTTTGGGAAGTTGTTTGCCCTGGAAATAACCACATTTACAGTACACCCCTAAGACCCAGTTGTTCAGGATTTATGAACTTATGTGGACAGTAACCTATCTTTCAACCAACATGTGACCACTGTCATAAGAAAGTTCTACCATATTGCACCTAGAAATAGAAATGCCACTGCCCCCTTTTATTCAGCCCTCTTTAGGCCAGTCATTGATTATAATGTCCCCTTTGGCATATATATATATATATATATATATATATATATATATATATATATATATATATATATATATATATATATATATATATATATATATATATATATATATATATATATATATATATATATATACACATATATATATATATACACACACACACACACACATATATATATATATATATATATATATATATATATATATATATATATATACACACATATATATATACACACACACATATATATATATATATATATATATATATATATATATATATGTGTCCGGATGCATACAATTGCTGGAATAACTACAGAGATACCTTAAAAAGATACAAGGCCTAAACAATATGCCCTACTTGGACCACCTCAGTGCTCTATCACTATACTCGGTATCTTACAAACTGCTAGCAGGTGACTTGTGTCTGCCTTACAAGTCACCCCCTGACTCAAAACTGATGGTCTTACTGCACATCAGTAAGTTAAATGGTATAAGGAATACTTGGTCCAATGATCTACATATTTCCTGCAACATCAAAAAAATGGTTTGGGAGCAGGTATAACTCACAGAGTATACTTCTGTTCTGGAACAGACTCCCCACCTATATAAAATAAAGCTCATCTCTGTCCATATTCAAGTGCAACATGGATCTCTTAACGGGTATTTGGGCATTAAAAAAATACCCCAGGACTGCCCCCTGCACTACTGTAATAACCACAGGCAGCTCCTAAATGCTTTATCACATGCATAGGCCCCTCAAATTATCTATGGTATGATCATAGTTATTCTCAGTAGGCTAATATATAATTATCGACCATGAAATGGCTAAGTCTAATCTAACACCAAAAGGTATAGGCTAATTCAACCACAAAAACAGAAAATGTTAGGTTTAAAAAGTCCCACAAGGGCAGCTAGCCTATTATTTACCTATCAACCAATGAGCCTATCAGCTATGGATATGCTGGTGATGTCAGCCCTGTGTCATCCTCTCATGCTGATTCCCCTCCAATGGAACCCATGAATGTATGAAAATACATAACACCATTGCAAGTTCACAAATATATGCTTTTAAATCCTCCTCTTGCATGTATTCCTCATCCATTGGAAGATGCACCCTGTGAAGCAAGATGTTACATTTGCATGCTAGATGTGGGGAAAGGACAGATGTACAGGAGGGCCATGCTCAGTTCCTCATTTCAGTCATGCAGTGATGTGTGCTGTAATCTACTGTAATGGGCATTACTAACCTGCTGCTTTTCTCACTGATATATGTGTGGCTGCTGCCATGTCAGCTCCTACATCAAAGCTACCCCTGGTATGAGGGATTCAATCTCCCTGGCCAGAAAGTTACATCAAATGTTCCTATACTTTTGTCAGCAACTTTTGCACTGGTGGCCCATCCCATGTAGTAGAACTGTCTGACACAATGTTCCATTTCTTTCCCTTTGCATGAAGTATCATGTCAATAACCCTCCATTACACCTGTTTTAGCAATGCATTAGGAGTGCCCACAGCATTTACATGCTTGAACAGTCCATGCTAAACCATGTGCCAATAATGCTTGTCTACAGCAACTTTACCTAATCATTATTAGTAAAAAAATACGAGCACTCATAAAATCAACTAAGGCCAATTTTGAGAGAAAAATTGCCATGGATTCAAAGGACAATCATAAGGCCTTTTTCAGCTATGTTAGGAACCTGGGTGGAAACTCACAGATATGCTCAGAATTAGTCCAAAATGATACAAAAATCACTGAACCCACAGACATTGCCAACATACTGGCAGACAGGTTCAGTGCAAACCTCACCCCCCTCTCCCCCCCTAAAGGAGAGATAACTATCCCAGCCGAGTGTAGCCTCCCGGACATCTCAAATGCGCAGGTGAAAGCTGCTCTCTCTAAAGCTAAAAACACAGCATCAATGGGACCGGATGGTGTCCCCGGCTGTGTGCTACACTAGCTAAATGAGGAATTAAACCCGCACATAAGGCAGCTGTTTAATCTCAGCCTTACCACAGGATACGTGCCCAAGGAGTGGCGTACGGCAACTGTGGTCCCACTCCACAAAGGTGGCGCCTCACGGACACTGGTAATTACCGCCCATAAGCTTAACAAGTCTAGTCTGCAAAGCTATGGAGAGGATCATAATGGAGCTCATAAACAAAGATATAGGGGACTTGCAGACATTGGACCCGACCCAGTTTGGCTTTGTCAAGGGAAGATCATGCCTTTTGAACTTGGTCGACTTCTTCAAATAGTCACCAAGGCCATTGATGAGGGAAAGGCAGTCCATACAGCCTACCTTGACCTTGCAAGGCTTTCGACACAATACCCCACTCGGGTATTGTAGAAAAACTTACCAGCTTAAATGTAAACCCATATGTCACAAGATGGGTTGCAAACTGGCTTAAGGACAGAACCCACAGGGTTAGAGTTGCTGGCGCTGTGTCAGACTCCAAGCCGGTCACAAGTGGTGTCCCACAGGGCTCGGTCCTTGGCCCCCTATTGTTTGGCATCTACTTCTCAGAAGTACAGGCCAACATGGGAGGACTTTGGCTGACAAAGTTTGCAGATGACTGCAAACTGGGCGCCATAGTGGAAAGTGCATCGGACACTGATATCCTTCAGAAGGGACTCACGGAAACAGATAGCTGGTGCCAGAGCCATGGCCTGAAGTTAAACGCCAAAAAATGTATAGTCATACCCTTCAGGAAAAACAAGATAACCCCAAGCTACCATATAGGTGGCAATCCACTAAGCACAGAAGAGGTTATCAGGGACCTGGGGACCCAGGTTGACAGTGGCCTTTCTTTTGACACTCACATTGCTAAAGTGGTTAGAAAGACCTTCTACATTGCCCACCTGATCATGAAGGGATTCACATCCAGATCTAGTGAGGTCATTGTTCCCCTGTACTCTTCACTTATCAGACCAATGATCGAGTACAATGCCCCATTCGGGATGTATCTCACCCGACATCTGCAGCAATTGGAGAGACCCCAAAAGTTCCTCACCAAAAGGATAAAGGGACTCCAAAATCTGTCATATGCTGCCAGATTGAAGAAACTCCAGCTCTATTCAGTCGCATACCGTCTGCTCAGAGGTGACATGTGCCTGACATACAAGGCCATGTCCAACCCGAATTAATGGACATGCTCCACCTCAAAAATCCAAATCCACCAAAACCACTAGAGCAAGCGACTTAAACCTTAGCACGGATATAAATAGGACGTGCTGGAGGGATAGATTTATCACTCAGAGACTCCCTATGCTGTGGAATAAAATCCCGGTCCATGTGAGGCAGAGCACCTCGCTGACTCTGTTCAAGAGAAATCTAGACCTGTGGATGGGAGATCGTAGGTTTACCCCGGGAATCATCTCTGGGTCACTGCTGGACAGAGGCACAACAAACTAATGGGCACAGTATTTTTTCATATAAGGGGTGGCGTAAGCCACAATAATTTGGGCTAGGCTTATAAATGCCTTAGGGCAGATAGCCTAGTATAAACCTATGAACCTATGAACCTATAATAGGATTATGAAATATGTGTGGAGGGCCTGTAGTAGCATTCAGTCTACTGGTTAGTAACATTTTATAGGAGCTTCCTGAAAGGGTAAGGCAGGCCATATCCTGTACACCTGAGGACACATCACATCATTTAGTGGTGTATATGCTATGCTATGCCATGCATATGAGTATGACCATGTTCTACCTCATTATGGACTTATTTAACAGTAACCACCATGAACAGCCACGTCTCCCTTTTTGTTCTATACTTTTGCTTCTACATCTAGATCTGGAACCCCACTTTATCATATGATCATTTCCTGATTTCCACCAAAATACAGATAGGTGCTACTGTGCCATGCCAAAGTAATGAAGTTCAAACTAGACATCATACTTCTCAACGTCTTAGAGCAAAAAAGTCTGGAAAAAGTCAAAATAATAGAGAACAAAAGTCCAAAATCAGAAGCAGAGTTCAAATATTGTTCTTTTAAACTTGGAAAGCTGCTAGAAAGACAGATGTTGCAATAGCATGCACTTTGTCAAGGATATGAAGTCTAAAACTACATTTTTTGTCATTATTTACTGACTTCAGTCTTCCATGCTATACCAGAAAACCATTTTTATAAGAACACCAAAAATATGAGTCACAATCCAGGTATTCTGTGATATTCTACAAAGTTGAGAGGTATGTTAGACATGCAATAAGACATTCACATCACTATCCCTAACAGTAACAATATTGTATGTAGTTGTGGATTTGATACTTTACTATGTAGGAGTCTTACCTTAACACTGTTATTGTTCATGTCTGCAGTGTTTTTACTAGAATTTCTTCTTAGCCATATGGTTGCAAGCAGTATTGTGCAAGATGGCAATAGCTATACCTCTCAACTGTTCAGAGTTTCACAGAACGTCCAGATTTTTGCCTCATATTTTTTGGTCCATTCCGCGTAAAAATTGTTGTTTTTTAGAATTTTGTGGCAAATCAGTGAGAAATTAATTCACTAAATATTGACAGACATTTATGTTTCAGACTTCACATCCTTCATAAAAAATGTATGGTAATACAAGAACTTTTATTCTAGGAACTTTCTAAGTTTATAAGAGAAATATTTTAAATTTGTGACTAGTTTTGATTTTTTCCCCACTTTATTTTTGGTTTTGTCCAGATTTTTTTTGCTAAGAGGTTGTGAGCTGTGGCAGCAGCATTTTTTACCATATTAGTAGCACGCTGTTTGCATTGCAGTTATGATAATGAAGCTAGATTGTAGCATTGACTGTGAATCATTGTTTGAATAGAGCAACGCACTCACCATAGAGCTTACCATGAGCCAAATATGTCATGTTTCTCACAGATCTTGTATCCTGTTTGTCCATGCATATGGCATGTGCATGCACATAGTATAGTGGTGCACCATAATGCAGTGCTCCAATGGATGACACGACTCACAAACATGCACCCTTGCCCATGTTCCTGCCATATTGTTCTTAGATTGTGGCTGTGGCTAGCTTAACAAGTAGTAAAGGCAGTGATCTTATCTGGTGTGCCAGGAAGAACAGGATTTTCATATTCATTTCATTCTCCCTGTACATGGACTTTGTAACAAACCAATGAATGTCCTCTTAATGACTTAAAAAGTGAAAAGCAACAAAGTCAAGACATTCTGAAGTCACGTATATGAAACATTGTTATGTCCTTAATGGGTCTTTTGGATATATCATACAGGCCTTCACTACAGGAGGCTCAAGGTATTATACAGTGAAGATTCTAGCTTGTCTGAATCATTTTTTTTCAGTTTTTTGTTTTGATACACATGGACTTTAAGGAGTGCCTGTTTTATCAGTACAAAAGTCTTTTGAAGAATTTGGGCCATTATTGCTGTCTGAAGAAGGCAGATGCACAATATGGAACTAGGAAATGGGACACAGTGTTCTCATAATTATGATCACCTGAGGTGTCACCATTTTAACCTTCTGTGACAGTGAGATGGAGAACCAGTGATGTATTGTAAACATTTTTTGGGATGACACACTTTCTTCCTTTTACATGAAGTGTTGTGCAAGCATGCTTAAAAGTCTGTGTTTCATTTTGCAGTTGCATATGGGAGCACTGCCATAATATGACTACAGGCTATAAAAGGCAGGAGCACCTTGATGGGCCGCAAGTCAGTATGTGTTCAATGTCAGTGTATTGCACTGCTATAGTTGTGTTTATGTGACATGTCTGTGTGATAATGTTTTTCAGTTGTGGCATCCTTGTAAAAGTCCAGTAGTAAGAAAAGGACAATGTGGAGAGGCAGCATACACTTTTTTCTGCTACTGCATCTGGCATTGGGTCACTGGTACCTATCAGGTCTCTGTCCCAGAATGGAGACGATGGTCAATCTACTGGAGGTGAAATGGAGGGGTCAGTGATGCTGCCTGTGTCTGCCTGTTCAGGGGGATGGAGGGTCGGGGGGTAAATTATTTTTTCTTGAAGGCTGGAGGGAGAGTTGGGGGGTGAATGCTTTTCTCTTGAAGGCGGATCTACAAGATCTACAATTGTATCCTGGCGTCATCTGTGGAGGTTAGATTTTGATAAAGTGTGTTGGCAACTGGATATCTACCTTGGCAATATGAAGCGCATTTAGATGTGATTGGTTGGCCCTTCCCACTGGGCAACTAGAAGAAAAGACAGACCATAGCATCAGCCACCCAAATATGTGGGTTTTTTGCCATCAGAGCTAGTCAGGCAGATAAACATGCTAGGACTCCATCTTAGTCTCTTCCTAGTTTTTTCCCAACCTCATGTTTCTTTTCTCATTCCCGTTTTATTGCCCAGCCCTTCCCATCACCAACTGGCAAACCTCTGTTGGTATGTATCTATCCAATATCCTTCTCATTCTATGTCTATATACCATCTTATTTGTTTGTGTTCTGGTTACGTTTGTCTGTCTGCCCCTGCTAATTGCCCCTCTCTGTCTGTCTCACCCACTGCCATCCTTTGGTCCCTGCCATACTTACTTACTTTCATAAACTTACAAATGAGGAGTGATTTATTCACCAAACAAATACATTGGCTTCCAGTGGCATCATTTACATTTTCTGGCTACAGTTTTGCATTTACCTCTGCTTACTCTTCTTTCCTTTCCTTCTTTCTAATCTACCTAATTTCCCCACCATTTACATAATGAACAGTGTTTCCTTATTGCTGGCCACACCCAGACTGGTGTGTCTGCACTAACACAGGTCTGCTAACATGCCTTAGTTCTGACACCCTTTGAATTAGCCATGTTAGATACTCTATTGTTGTTCCTTTCATATGGTGGTAGAGCACTGCTCTTCTAATTGCCATTATACTTCTGTTTTCTTATCTTCTACTTTGCTCAGCATGCAGGTGATATCTCCTGCCTACTAAATCTCTGATTGGGTCCCCAGCTTAGTGTGAAGTAACCCCCCCCCCCGCATACTGATGTTGTGTAACAGCACTTATCTGTCAATTCCATACAATGTCTTTCAAAAGGTTCTAGCTATAATAAAGAGTACTTATCTTTTTCAAACCAGATCTGGGTCCTAATTATAGGTTAATAGGTAGGTACTAGACTATTGGCCATATGACCTATATAAGCATAGCCAAATGGTACCCTGGCATTTGCCACCCAAGAAAATTATTTTCCTGTGCCTCTGTCAAGCAGAGCCACAGAACTGATCCCTGGGGGGAATTTCCTATCTCCCATCCAATCATCAAGATATTTTTGAAGAATGCTAATGAGGAGCTTTGTTTGATATAGACAGGTAGTTTGTTCCAGTGTATGGGAAGTCTCTGGGACAGGAATCAATTCCTCCAGCATGTTCTGTTTATTGTCTTAACAAGGTTTAGGTCCCTAGAGCGTAGCTCGGAGGGATTGGGATTTCTTTAAGTGGAGCATGTCCAACAGCTCTGGGTTTGACATAGCTTTGTATGATAAGCAAAGATCACCTCTGAGTAGGTGATATGCGACAGAGTAAAGCTGGAGTTTTTTGAAACGGTCTGCGTAGGGCATCTGGTTAAGGCTGGTAATCCTCTTTGTGAGGTATTTCTGTGACCTTTCCAGTTGTTGTAGATGTCTTTTGAGGTACATACCAAAAGAGGCATTGTACTCTATAATGGGTCTAATAAGTGATGAGTAGAGGGGAACAATGACCTTTTTTTTCCTGGATGAGAAACCTTTTATGATGAGGTGTGCCACGTAGAAGGACTTCCTGACCACTGTGACAATGTGATTATCAAAGGAGAGACTACTGTCCACCTGTGTCCCAAGGTCTCTTATCACACTTTCAGTGTTAAGTAGACTACCGCCTATTTGGTAGTTCATGGGTACAGAGTTTTTACCAAAAGGGATGACAATGCACTTTTTGGCATTGAGCTTGAGGCCATGGCTTTGACACCAGGCATCTGTCTCAGTGAGACCCATTTGTAGGATGTCCACATTGTTAGGAGTTTTGATTAGGGCTCCTAGTTTGCAGTCATCTGTGAACTTTGTTAGCCAAAGACCTTCTGTATTAGCCTGTACTTCAAAGAAGTAGATAGCAAACAGGAGAGGACCCAGGACTGAACTCTGTGGTACTCCTCTTGTCACTGGTCTGAAGTTGGATTTAGAGTCTGCTACTTTCATAGTGTGGATTCTGTCAGTGAGCCAGTTGGCAACCCATCTTGTGACATAGAGATTTATACATAGTTTAGTGAGTTTATCTATAATTCTAGAGTGAGGGATGGTGTCAAAAATCTTGGCAAGATCTAGATAGGCTGTGTGAACCACCTTAACCTCATCTACGGCTTTGGTGACTGCTTCAAAGAAGTATATCAGGTTTAGGAGACATGATCTGCCTTTTACAAACCCAAACTGTGTAGGGTCCAGAGTTTGGAGATTACCAATGTCATTGTTTATAAATTCCATGATGATACGTTCCATAGCCTTCCAGACCAGGCTCGTCAGGCTAATGGGTGGTAGTTTCGGGGGTCCATGATGGCTCTCCCTTTGTGGAGGGGGATAACAGTTGCTGTGCGCCACTCAGTGGGCACAAAGCCTGAGGTGAGGCTACGATTGAACATGGTGCTTAGGTGGGGTGCCAGTTTGTTCTGTAGTTCATGTAGAACTCAGCCTGGGATGTTGTCAGGTCCCATGGATGCTGTGTTCTTGACTTTGGAGAGTGTGTTTTTTACCTGTGCAGCCATGATTACAGGAACTTTGCATTCTTCTGGTATAGAGATGGGCCCTTTAGGGGATGAGAAAGGGGGAAAGTTAGCACTGAACCTATCTGCTAGGATGTTGGCAATATCAGTTGGTTCTGTATATTTAGTGCCATTGTGCTGTAACTCAGAGCAGATCTGAGTGTTGCCATTGAGATTCTTGACATAGCTATAGAATGCTTTGTGGTCGTCTTTAGAATTAGTGGTGATTTTGTTTTCGTAACTAGCTTTGGAGGATTATTAATATTTATATTGTAGTTTTCTCTTCTCAACAACAAGATTTTAATATAACATCCTCATCAGGAATTCAGTATTAACAAACTTTTTAAAATAACTTTCTACTTTAGAAAAACATAAGCTTAGTTCAGAAAAGGCTATAGCCAAAGATAAGCTCTAATACCATAGGTAAACCAGTGGTTGTAGCCTTTTCCAATTCACAAACAGTCCCACCGTAGTTATTCTTCACAATCAGTAAAATGACTATGGTGAGCTCTATACTTAGTCATCCCAAATGCTAATGAGGCATTCTGTGAGAGAGGGTCATGCAAATTAGTCATATGGTCTCCTCTGGAAATGCCCATTAGAAGCGATTTATGCAACAGATTAATTTGGAGACTTTCTTGGGTGCATAAATTAGCAAAGCCAACCATGTTGTTTAACACATCAATAATGTCACCCTCATCCATTACTTCTGATGAGACAGACCATGTTCCAGGAAAGGATCAGGGAGTTTAGCAGAGAGGGAGTGATGGAGAGTCTGTGAGTGCATGTATGTGAGGTAAGAGTTGTCCTAGGTGAGAGTGTGTATGTGTGGAGGGGATTCTGTGCCTGCCTAGGCAGTCACAGTAGGGAGATTAGTTTGGTGATAGGTTGAGTCAGAGCTAGATCCAGAACTAGGAGACAAGGCAGTCACCTAGGCTCACTGGCTGAGAGGAGCCTTCCACTGTCTGGGAGGAGGCCTGCTGGACAGGGGACTGCCATATTTACTTTTATAATGTATGTATATATATATATATATATATATATATATATATATATATATATATATATATATATAGTTCTACCTGAGATAGTCGACACTCCAGAACACCGACAAGCAAATCGCGAGCGCCAGAAGATCGACAATGCAGAAGACCAACACGACGGATGAAAACACCGACGCCGAGGATGCTGACATGGGAAAAGGCTGTGTAAGTATGTGGTAGTGACGGACGTTAGGGTGCGAGTAAGGTAAGTGTGGATATTGACGGTCTGTGGGAATAGGGGTGGGTTAAGTGAGTTAGGGTCAGTGCGCGGGTTAAGTAAGTGTGTGGTAGTGATAGTCTTTGGGTTAGGGGTGGGTTAAGTGAGTTAGGGTTAGGGAGTGGGTTAGGTAAGTGTGCGGTAGTGATAGTGTTTGGGTTAGGGGTGGGTTAAGTGAGTTAGGGTTAGGGAGTGGGTTAGGTAAGTGTGCGGTAGTGATAGTCTTTGGGTTAGGGGTGGGTTAAGTGAGTTAGGGTTAGGGCGCGGGTTAGCTGAGTATGCGATAGTGACGGACCTTAGGGTTAGGGTTTGGGTTAGGGTTGTAGATAGTTGTGTATGTGAGGTTTAGTATGGGTTTGTAGGGATTTTGGTGTGCTTGTGTTGTGTGTGTGGTTTTTGGACAGGGGATGTGTTTTGTTTGTTGATTGTTGTTATTGTGGTGTGTGCAGTGTATGCGGTTTCGTGTTTGTGTACCGTCGGTTATTTCGTTGTCGGGCATGTGAGGTTTCGTGTTTCTGCACTGTCGATTATGTGGTGTCGGTGATTGCGTTGTCGGTGTTCTGGGGTTTCGATTATGTCAGGTAGAACCATATATATATATATATATATATATATATATATATATATATATATATATACACATATATATATACACACGTGTGTGCATTTGGTTTTTTAGGGTGTTCTTCTTTAAGAACATCCTTTGCATCTGTTTGCATATACTTTTTGCATCAGTGCATGCATCATTAATGCACAGACCCATTCCTTTCTGTGTTCCATGAACTCGGAATTTATATACAGAAAAATACATTCCTCAAGCTGCTTCTGCAGGTGTGCACAGACAAGAAAGGAGTGTGTGTATGGGAAATGCCCTAGTTACGGACAGCATGTGGTTAGTAAATTGGCTGAGGCTCAAACCGTTTAACTTAGTTATAGGAAATAAGAGCATAAATCCTCTACCCCAACCACCAAGCTGCTAAAAAATTGAGTTTAAGGTGTATTTTTCAAGAAACTGAGTTTCAGATTCATTTTCAAAGAACTGAGTTTCAGGTGCACTTTTTAAGGAATTGTTAGTTTCAGATTACTGCTGCTCATGCTAAGTCTGTTTACAATGTGCACCTGTTTGCGGTAAGGAAATTAAAATCTTTGTTAGTAGCACAACCGTTAATATTCTTGGTCTTGATGCAGAAGGCTGTGTGATCTACTCCCACAAAGTGTATAAGGATTGCTGATACTATGTTGTACTTTAAGGTGGGGGGTGCTGCAATCTTGAGTATGTCTTCCTTTGGATGAGATGCCTAGTAACTATGAACCTGTTATCAGTTTGCTATTAATTCCCTATTTCAATATTACCAGATTACCATGTTTTAATGTAACACAGGCAATTTATTTGTCAAGGGCAGCAGGCACTGAATTTGTAAATGAAACATTGAACTATAAAGTTGTTTGCTAGCAGCAGCTTCATTAGGTACAGATCTCTTAGTTGTAGAATTATTCAGATGATCTTTACTTCTGCAGAGATTGTGCATTTTGACTGATATTGGTGGATTGTAATGATGTAAGTTTGGGTAGCCTTTTATGGTTGAAATGTTCTGAACTGGGCAGTTTTGGCATTATTGGTTCATATGTTTGGCTTCATTGCTTACTGGAAAAATGTGCAAAACTACAAACTTAAAACATGCTATAATAAGTGGTGGTGTATTATACAAGAAATGTAATTTACTACAATCAGGAAGGTGAATCAAGGAACACATACATGATTGTGTGGTCCTAAAAATGTCTGCAAGGGACCTATGATTTGAAAACAGCCCAAAGGTAAACTTTATCTGCCCAATGCATTTTCTTTGAATGTGGTTTTCAATGCCATTTCAATGAATATGAGTTTCAAGGGCAGAGAAGTTTTACTACGTCTGTTTTCATTGTTAGACTGTATTGCTTTGTTTAACAAATGTCTATCAGTGTTTGGGCTATACAATTTGAAATAAAATCTTTGAATTAAATCCAAATATCTGTAAAACATTCTAGAAGTAAAAAACAGAAAACAGTGAGCACATTGTGAGGTTTGAACAGTGTTTATGTTAACTGGGGAGAAATAGCCAAGTAATGAGACACTGAAATGGCTGTGGGTGGCCTGTGTATGGGGGTACATGACCCTTTACCCTGCCTAGGTCCTTATTTAAGCTGGGAGGCACTAGATACAAGGGATACTTCTTAAGTCTCTTAAAAGTTAATTGAACAAATGGCTTTGCTTCATGAAGCATTTTCTGAACGGTATGAGGTATGAAACTTAAATGTCTAGCATTATTGAATGACTGTAACTCTCCATGATGTATGAGGAACAAGTCAAATATAAGAATAAAAATTAGGGAAGTTCTTTAAAAATCAGGGAGGGTTGAGAGGTATGTGTGCATGTGTGCATGTGTGTGTGTGTGTGTATGTGTGTGTGTGTGTGTGTGTGTGTGTGTGTGTGTGTGTGTGTATGTTTTGTGTGTGCATGTGCATGTATTGTGTGCATGACAGAATGAAGGAGGAGAGTGCCAGTGCCAGCATAATACATACGCTACTAGTGGTGATTACCTTAGGAAAGTGATGATTAATCCCTGTAGTAAACCTGTGAAATTCAAAGGCATGCATAGTAACCTATAATGAGGTCTTTTCTCATTGTAGCTAACCATGTCTCTGAATTCCATTTCCTGCACTTAAGAAAACTGCTTCTTTTGTCCATGGCAGTTTCCAAGAGTGCAAGAAAAGTTTTCTGAATAACATGCATGAAATATTAATTTTCCTAAAAAATCTTTGCAAGCAATCATGACTCTTTAAATACCATAACATTAAGAGATATTTTAAATTAAATGTCTACAACATTTAAACCTCACATTGTTCATACATCTCACTCTTAATATTCATTAAAAAATAATTTAGTCAGAAAAAAGGCAAGAAAGTGTATCTAGTTTAAGTTATAAGATTTAAGCAAATACTCCTCACATATTTTAAATGCAGTTGCGTTAAGCAGTTACATTTTAAAGGAACATGCACATTTTTTAAAATATCCGTTTTGAGTACCATGAGCAGGCATATTTAACAGCTTATGCATGTTTTCAAATATTGAATCAGTTTCAAGAATCATGCAATACTAGCCAGCTATGTGACACAGTAGAATAAAGCTGTGACTATGACTAGCCAACTTGAGTTTGATAAGTGACCAGAGCGTTTGTGGATTCAGATTGGAAGTGAGAGGCATGATACAGCAAGGCATTCTTACCACTCCCAGGAGAGAAGGTATTTGAGGGAAGAGTGGGAATATTCTCATATTCCACCCAATGCATATCCATACTTGAAAATCATAGAGATCGATTAGTTATACACTGGCTTTTAGGTAATTTAAAATGCATGCCTTTTCTTACATGAACTGAAATGCTTTTTGAACCATTATAAGACATACCCCCAGATTCACGAATCCTCCGTGTAAGACTTAATAAGTCTTACTTGGAGGCTGCAGTTGAATTGTATGACGTCAGCGTTGCATGAATATTCATGAGGGCATGCTGATTCAACTGTAAGTCTAACACGGACCGTGTAGAAAAGCAGGGGGCGTGTCCGACTGCCGAGCAGTCTAAATGTCCATGCCCCTGCAAGGTTTGGAAAAGTAAAATGAAAGTACACAAGAGCGAGTCCACCCAAATGTCCTTGCACCCAACACCACACTCCCTGACATTGTAAATCCCCATCACAGTTATAAAAAGTAAAAAATTAATTTTATTTTTTTTAAATTCCCGAAATAGCTGCCCGTATTTGCGCGTGTGTGCACGGATGTGTCCATTGCTTAGCTGCAGTTAACAATTCCGACATGGAAGAGCATAGGAAAGAATGCTTATACAAATCACACCAAATAGCAATAGCGTAATGGTAGAGCATTTGCACAAAAAAGAGGCATTCAAGGTTCGAGTCCTACAATTCCCCTTCTTATTTATTTTTTAAATCAGTACATGGAATAATACCTGATAAATATGATTAAAATATCAGTAGAAAAGTAGTGAAATGGCCAATGTATCAGTGAACAAAATATATATTTTTAAAGGATCCTGATATATAATTGCTTGCAGTTAAGCAGCGATTTACCCAGTGCAATAGAGTTGCCCATAATTTAATAGCACTTTAACCAGCGCAATGTGTTTCCGTGGACATGCACGCCGCGCCAACCAGGGCACCGTAGGGCACCATGGAGCAACACAGAGCAAAGTTGCTTAAACACAGCCACACCCCCTAGCCTCTCTGGACAATATGAAAATAAAATGAATGACAAGGTTTGAACCCAGTTCTCTGTGCATCATAATCAAAGTACATGACCACTAAGCCATGACAACTTAGGAGAAACAGCCACTGTTAACATACATATAGTTAGTAATGGTAGATTAACCATTACTAAGCAGATCTGCAGTCAGCTGAGAATTTTCAAAAATGGCCAATCACAAAAAAGTGCGGGGAAATGCGGCATATTTAAGCCCCATAGGCAGGAATACTCACCATAACTGATTGTAGCTCACATCTGTAGTTATAATGGCTGATGCTGGAGAGAGTACATGCTTCCGAGCGCAACGTCGGGGTATCAAGGAGTCAGAATACATGGTTTGGCTCCTTGTCCACCATCATGAGTCAAGACTCCTGCAGGGCCAGTTCCAAGGGATGGAGTACAAGGCAGAGGCTTGGAACCGGTTAGCTCATGACCTCACCAGTGTCACAGGCATTCCTTGGACTGGTGAGCAGGTCTGTCACCACCATGCAGTCCTGAAGAGATGGAAGCAGGACCGCCTGAACCAATGGATACAGGAGGCTCATGGGATGCAGGATGCCTCACAACTGAATAGGTAGCCAAGGAATGCAGAATGTAGGAATTGATAATTGATTCTGTATAATGGATCGGTATGTCTCAATATCCCTTTAATTACTTTACAGCTGCAGGTAACTGTGCTGCGAATCAGCAAGCCTATGCAGATAGGCTGCTAAGGCTGTGCCACCAGGCAGGTTAGTGATTATTCTGCATGTATTGTTATATAAAATAGGGGAGAGAGATCATGAAATAAAGTGTTGAAGTACAATAATACAGCCATAAAATGGCCTGAATAAGTCCTCTGCATGTACTGTCATACGAAATAGTCATAGTGCCAGAAAAAGAGAGCAGTAACCCATTAAGAAAGGTAACATGTGTCTGGAATAAAATCTCTGCAGGTACTGTCATATAATATATGTGAGTGAGCCTGCAAAAGTGTGCTCTAACCCATTAATAAAGGTATAATATGTCTTGACTATGTCTTCCATATGCACTGTTATAACAAATAAAGGAGTGAGCCTGTGGAAAAGTGTGTAATGTCATTAATAAAGGTCTGAAACCCGGAGTGTGCCTGTGTCACTTAGTTTGAAATTTTGCTGTACCATTGCATTACACAAATAGTACTTTTTTAAAAAGTGCTGGCAACCCAGAGTTGTGCAGTGCCATATAAAGTGGGTGATGGAAGTGTTAGTAGCTGTGAAGCATATATACAGTCCTCAACAGTCAGCTACTGGCTGGCATGCATAAATAAATCTGGCACATGAGTAGCATGCTAATTTGTTCCCCAGAAATGTGAGTGTGTGTCAAGAAATGCAGGGTTCTGTGCAAATAGAAGTGAAAATGCCATGCGAAAACATCCAGATATGTAGATAAAGAAATATAAATGCAATCAAGGAATATGTAGCAGTAACATCTGCATCTTGGACAGTTAGTATGTCCGATATAGGTCAGGCATATATTGAACTAGCCAAACCCATTACACAACCTAATGCATGGTGGCAAGTGTAATAATACATGTAGGGGATATACACTTGCAGTCGCTAGGAATGTAGTGTAGACTAAAAGTAATCATAAGATGTTAATCAAGGTTTTTTTCTACACCCTACTGTATGTGCATAAACCATGCAATTCCACACCTCAATGGGTATGTGTAATCTTAAATATTTGTTGGAACATATGTCCTATTGTTCTATAAATATTTGCATTCACATTGATGCATGTGCCCTGTTCAAACACCACAATCATGGTGGCCTGTTGCTACCAAACATCCCTGCATGCTGTTGGAATATCCACTGTCATTCAATATATGCATGTGCTCTGCTTGCTGTTCAACTGTTGGAAGTGTGGTGTTTTGGGTTAATGGGAATATTACTGCATGCTGTTACAACTAATCTGGAATGCTGTTGTTTATGTTGTAATTAAACACACCTAATCACAGAACGTATGGGAAGGCCGGACCCAGCGGACCCACCTGTCCCTCCTTAGCTGGTGAGTACACCTAGCACCAGCAGGTCCGGTGCCCAGCCCGGGTTCCCCTCCTCCATTGGTCCTGTGCCACCTCCGGGTGGAAGCGCTGCAGGGGATGGGGCTCATCCCCCCATGCAAGCGTGGGTGGAAAAGGACCACCTGTCACCCTTCGAAGGGTCCGGGCTGCGGTGGGTAGGGAGATCCAGCGTTCAGTCACTGATCCCCTATGCCAGCTCGAGGCAAGAGTGGCGCATCTCACGGGTGAGCCTTCCCGTCCTACACATTCCCCAACACAGCCACCCTCGGGGCTGTGAAGGTGCAGTGGTGACTGCCCATGGGTGGGGATCTCAGTTCCACTGTTACCATCCGTCGGCTCATGGGATTGCAATTTCCAAACATCCGTCCCCATCAGTTGTATTCACCCACCCCATGTGTCATACACTGTCCCTGTATGTGTCTTGTCTGTCTTGTCTGTTTACCTCCCTAACTTACCTCCATGACCATACCTACTTCCTCTACCTCACTTTCCACTCTCACTTGCAAAAAAAAAAAAAAAAAAAAAAGGGCAATCTGTACCTACAAAAAAATTACGCCCCATACATAGCTGCCCATTTTGCACACATGTCCACTGGACATGTAAACTGATAATTATAATTGGCAGTACAACATACTTTGTTGTCCTCACCCCTCTCCCAGGGATGGAAGGTTCCAAATTTCACTCCAAATTTATTGCATATGCACAACTGGTTCTGGTAAAGAAATGGGCAGCTATGGACCTTCCCTACACCTGTCCTGCACATCCCAAGCTTGTTTACCTACTGTCTGTCCCTCTTTGTGCCCCGTTTTTCACCACTTTCCTATCTCCCCATTTTCTTTTCTTTAAAAGAAATTAGCTCGGGGTTAGTGGGAGTAAGCACTTTTAAGCGGTAGTAAGCGGTTTTAAGCCCATGTGCGCAAGTGTGTGCTTAGCTTAGTATTGCTAAGCATCGCACAAACCCATGCAAACCTGCTGACAACTGCTTAAAAGTGGCTTAGTCACTCTATTGTAGCACCTTTGTTCTGCTCAGCAGCAAAAGAAAAGACCTCTGCCAGTCTCACACCCCAGACCATTGACACAATAGACTGCATTATCACTAAGACAGAGCAGATATACAAATAGATTGGTGCTGACATAAATATATCATGCATTACAATGAGGGAATGTAAATGGAAATTAGGAATGGTATAACACAAATCCTGTTCTGTGTGTCTTTATCAGCAGTTGTTGTGGAATTGCATGACATGACTGTAAAAAGAGAACCAGCCATCCAAGTAGGGAATAATGTTATAGTAGCACCTTACAAACACCACACAGTATCAGACCAGGATAAATACTGGCAAAGTTGAATAGGGCAGAGGCCAGACACCCCAACTGTGACTGCTTTACAGGGATGTCCCTGATTTGTAAACAAATGTTAGCTGTGCCCCACTGAATCACTCTGGAAAGTACTAACTTTAGGCAGACAAGTGTGGAATCACACGTAATGAATAATGTCAATAGGTGAGATTAGACACTGCTTGCACATCAGAAAAGGTGTTGGTAAACATATGCTCTGATTCCCAAGAAAGTCTCAACTGCAATATGTCTGTAATATATTGCAGGTGTATCTAACTTATATGTACCTTTCACTGAGACCATTCAAATATATACCTGAGAGTATCTGTGGCCTGGCAGAGGCAGAAACGCACAGGCATATCAGCATTACTGCTATTACACACTCTGCAAATAGCTTTGGAAGGAGTTCCACAAGCATGCCCTTATGTAGGAGTACAACACAGAAACATCACAGGATGTCCTGTGATATTTCTGTGTTGTACTCCTACATAAGGACATGCTTGTGCATGATGTTCTGTACAACACAGAAATATCCCATCCATCTGGAAAATTTCTTACATTATTCCACTACACAAAGGTGGGAACTCTAATGATTTCTCTAACTTTCATCCTATAGCTTTGCTATCTCCTCTGGCAAAAATTATGGAAAAGTGTATCCAGAAGCAACTTTTTAACCACCTTCTTCAAAATAACATACTTGCCAACTGTCAACATGGTTTCAGACCTTACCATAGTACCACCACTGCCCTGCTATCATTTACAGATTGTATTAACAAGAATCGTAACGAAGGCATTCTATCCTCTGCAGTATTCATTGATTTGTCCAAAGCTTTCAACATGGTTAATCACCAACTGCTCTTACATATAATGATATCTCTATCACTTGACCCCTTAACCATTAACTGGTTCAAATCTTACCTTGAAAACAGAAAACAAGCAGTACTCTGGCACAATAGTCTTTCTAATCTCCTACCTATCTCCTATGGTGTCCCTCAAGGCTCCATATTAGGTCCACTCCTATTTTCCATCTATATTAATGACCTTCAGTCAGCAATTCCATATACTACCTGCATTCAGTATGCAGATGACTCTACTATTATCTGCTCAGCCACTTCTCAAACTGAACTGCAGACCCTTACCCAGAATGCATTTAATACTGTTGAACAATGGTTTACAAACCACTACCTCCTCCTAAACACAAAGAAAACTAAACTGCTACTCTTCTCACCAACCCGTAAGTCCACTCCCGCACATTTTACACTTACATCTAACAATGGTACTGTTATCTCTCCAGACCTAACTACCAAAGTCCTAGGAATAACTATAGATAATAATCTCAACTATGACACGCATATTAACAGTACAATAAAAACAGTCAACAAGAAACTTGGATCCCTCTATAGAATCAAACCCTTTCTAACACCAGCAGCCAGGACTGCTATAGCCAGAACTCATCTCATCTCTACTCTACTCTACTCTATGCTTCACTCATTTATACAAATCTTTCTAAAACCAACATTAACAAACTGACAGTATCCTATAACAATATTGCCAGATTTGCTACTGCCTCTCCTTTCAGAACTCATCACTGTCTTAATCTTAAACAACTTGATTGGTTAGAGTTTCTACACCATCTACACTTTTCACAGCTTACTATTGCCCACAAAATCCTGCATCAACCCACCAATACTCCTATACTCTCAAACCTACTTACCCCCCACCATAATCCTAAAAACTTACTCTCTTCTAACAAACTACTGTTTAACATTTGTAGATCCAACAATTTAGCAGGTGACTCCCTTTTCTCTAATACCATTGGTAACTATGGAATCTACTACCCACTGAACTCACAACTCTCTGCTCTCATACACTTTTTAAAAAGAAACTCAAGCTTCATCTCAAGTCACACTGGTTATGTTCCTGTACTATCCCTGACTAACTGTTATACTTCTCACTAATAACTAACTGCATCATCCTAAGCCTTCCCTATAAAATCTGTTTATCATGAAACTTTTGAGTGAATTCTTTATATATACTTGTATATTACATCCTCTCATGAATATTCCCTTATTGTTTACTGCTCCATTCGTGCTCAATGGTAGTATGGCAGTTAATATTTCATATCTTTAAAAATATAAAAAAAAAAAAACTTTTTTCTTATTTATACATCTGTTCTACTCAATACTATTTTCTATATTGTTTTTGGTATACAACTTTATTGGTACTTCTTCCTTGATTGAATTTTGCATGTGTTCTTCTGAAAACTTTATATATGTTTTTTATTGTTTATTGTTTTTTGTTTGTTATTCTTGGAGCTTTTCTCCCCGGGCCTCTACTGAAAATGGACATGTATCCAGCTAGACTAGCCCAGTCAGCAAATGTAAAATAAAATAAAATAAAAAATAAAATAAAATGTAGCCATGTACTGCTAGCAACCAACTGTGATGATACCAATGTGCCAGTGCTGAAAAGACTGGTGTGGTGCACAGACAAAGTATAATAGGCTAACCTGTAACTACCATCTGGATATGTCCACAGGTGGGAGCTACGCAGAAAGACTACTTGCCTTGATAGACTAACAGGTACACAGCAATCCTGTATGTTCAGCAAGATAAACCTCACATGATAATAAAAAATGCTCTTTGCAGTTCTGCACCCCTACCCAAAGGTACAACACACCTGTGTATTCAGGCAAAAACCAGGGTGTAGGTAGGCATACTCAGCACTGAAAATATGTCCAGTTGTGTTGAGCAGCCTCCGCTAATGTCAACACAAACAAGCCACAAACTGTTCAGAGGTGAGTAACATAATAATTACAGTATAGCAGTTCACAAACACTGCATGTGCCACAGGAATACAGTGCACTAACCACATTTGTATGGCAGTTAAATGTCTAATTCAGAAGGAAAGTACATACTCCTATGTATCCTGTGTTAGCATTTGGAGGGGTGAGTACATGTCTACACTGAAAGTGTGTACTGGAAGCAGCAACATTCAGGTTTGAGTACAACATGCATATCACTGACTACAACCCTAGCTTCAATAAGAGACATATACCAGCCTTCTGACTGACACAACAGTGTCCAAAGCAAACAAGCATGGGCCCCACCTTGGAAATCTGAAAGGGCTATGCCTACCTAACCTAACATTTTATAGCAGTGGGCTGCAATCAGAGTGAGTAATGCAATCAGAACACAGCAGGTTGCATGCAATTACTGAATGGTGGGCAGCAATTGGTGCAGAGGCTGTCACATGCACAAGTGCAGATACCTAGAAAAGCAGGCTGTACGTGCTGTCTACACATGCAATAATATCATTGCATGTACAGGGAGATAGAGAGCGAGAGAGACACACAGACAGAGACACAGACAACAGAGAGAGAAACAGAGACAGAAACAGACACAGAGGGAGAAAACCCAAAACAAACAACCAAAAAAAAAAACCTACAAAACTGTAACAGACAGAGCAGAGAAATACAAAGTTAAGATATGTAACTCATATGTATGTGTTAGCATGTAGTAGATGTTTCTGAAGAGTACTTTACACACTGCAAATTATCCATGTGTGGCAGCAGTATCTATCTGTATCTGCATATGTATATAGGGCAAGGGACATACTGCAACTGTTAGTGAAGGGTGGACAGATATCTGTCGTTGAAAGTTGTTATGTGCATATATCTATGTAGGTCGTAGTGTGTGGCATAGAAAACATCATGCAGTGCTGATATATGTCATGTGCTGGTTAAATGCTGTGGGACTGATTTGTCAGATCTGCTGTGTTACAACCAGTGAGGCCTGTTAAAGCTACATGGGCCGAGGACACCCACATGCATTCTGCACAACACTGTGCAATATAATCACATAACTGTACATCCCACAACTGTCGCATAACTGATATCCCCACCATGAAAGGTGCACTGTACATGTGCCTATATGTACATCTATGTGTACAGCAATGGATGTGTACATGTATGTGTATAGATATGTATGTATATGTATATAAATATATATATATATATATATATATATATATATATATATATATATATATATATATATATATCTATAGATATATATATGTATGTATATATATATATATATATATATATATATATACATGTATATATATATATATATATATATATATATATATATATATATATATATATATATATATACATATACATATATATATATAGAGAGAGAGAGAGACATGGGGCCATATGTACTGCAACAGGTGTGTGGTGACCAAGGCATGGACTGTAAACAAGTGTTGATACTGCAGTACCATTTCTCTTTTCCAAAACACTGGACCCATTAACTACCACATAGATAGAGATCTACCCAACACCGAAGGTGTGAAAAGGGAACATGGGACACAGGTGGACAGTAGCCACCTCTTTGATAAAGACAGTGCCACACTAGACCTGCAATCTGTCTGTGTGGTATGTGTCATGACAACAGGTGTGTCATCTAGGAAAATATAGGTCAGTGTTCCCCTTTACTCATCACAATGCCCTGTGTGGTATGTACCTCACGTGACACCTACATCAGGTGGAAAGACCACAGACATACCTCACAAAGGGTAATACTGGCCGCAAACAGATGCCCTATGCAGACTGACTCACAAAACCACATCTAGACTGTATTGCATACTGGCCACACAGAGGTGACCTCTGCCAGACATACAGAGGTATGTCACACCCATAGCTGGGTGACAATTACCATGGCAACATATCACAATCCCTCCGGGATACATGCTCTAGGGCCCTAAACCTCGTCAGCTCACTAAACAGAACATGCTGGAAAGATAGGTTCCTATATCAGAGATATGTCATACACTGGAATAGACCACCTAGCAATAGCAAACAAGGCTCCTCATTAGCAGTTGTCATAAATACCCCTGATGATTGTTTGGGAGATTGGTAATACACCCCAGGAACCCTCTCTGTGGCTCTGGTTGGCAGGGGCAAGTGAAATCAAAGTACATGCATGTCAAAGGCCAGGGTAGCATATGGCTAGGCTGCTGTAGGCCCTAGGGCCAATAGCATATTACCTACCTATGACACTATGCACTCACAATGTACTCAATGCAATACCTGCTATGTGAGGTTGAATAAGTGTAACACTGAATGTGTGCAAGGTCTGTAAAGGTGTGAAAGGTTAGTGTGAAGTTGTATCTGACATGGTAGTGTCTATCCTAGCTGTGACGCCAACAAATGATATGTATTGTACTGTTAGGCAGACATAGTAGTATGGAATACGATGTGCCATAATTCCTTGTTAATGACCGTGGTGTCTCATTGTAGGCTAAAGCAATACATATATGCTTAGTGAGTGGTACTGCTGGTGAATCCAACTCCCATATGAACTGTAGTACTACCTGAAGCTGTAGGCCTAAACAGCACAGTATGGTGTGTGTTCACATTGCTTGGAAACACTGTATTGTGTGTTTCCTGTAGTCTGCACAGAGGACAAACCTCAGGCATAAGGGTTTGTAAGTAGTGACACACAGTACTGTATGGTACACAGGTAATGCTCATCTGTGTTGGCATACAGTGGTGCATTGTATGTTTGTCTGATGTGTGTGTAATTATGCCTGTACCATGGCTGCAATCATATGTGTGTTACAGGATATTCGTGTGTATCCAGCAACATATATACTCTGTTACAGCAGTATGCCACCTATAGTAACAACTGTACACATATGTTAGGCAGGGCTATGGCATCAATGACTAGGGTGGTTGACTGGTACTACTGTAACTGTACTTTACATTAATTGCAATGGATGACATCTCTGTTCTTGCATTGGCGTGATATATACCCCTGTGTCGAGGTTGTGCATTGTGTCACAGACAGTGTGCCGGGTACTGTTGTATGGTGGTGTGATATATAGAGTGTGCGAGGCACTGTTAGTCAGTTGTGGCCTGAGAACCAATAAGTGTTATTGAACATGTGTAACCTCTGACAGACAAATGGATGGTATATATGTCAGTAAAGTGATATCTTTGGTTAAAGGTTTAAAGAGTGCCACAGGATTCGCTCACACATATTGTTCATATCTTTTTCAGCCAGATGGCCCACCAATGCAACCTGTCATACACAGCAGCAGAGGAAGATGAGATTGTGCAAAGCCTGGTGCAACAGTACACAATGCTGTTTTCCCAAAGCAGCCAGCACCAGCAGGAGTGGACTGCACTGTGGCAGGATCTTGTTCACTGGGTAAATGACATAGGCATGCATAACCGGACATATGAGCAGGTATGCCATCACTGCAGTGATTTAATTAGACATCTCCGGCAGTGTGCGTCTGATATCCAAAGACAACAGCTTGCCACAGTGGGTGGGGTGGCCATTCATTCCCCCCCTCACCAGAGTGGAGGAGCTGCTCCTAAGCATGTTGGTTCCTGGACCACAGCAGCAACAACCTGTGACATGTGTTGTCATGGAGGCCAGAGCCACCTAGCATGTTCACATGGAGCGAGCAGGTAACATGCCCTGTCTGTAGACTACAGTTAACTGTATTGTTAGATTATGTCTACGTGAGATGTGTACTGTGTGTTTAGCAGTTGTGCTGCCTTGTGTTTTGCAATACTGATATTTGGAATAATATCTCTACACCTGTGACTGTTGACTGTTATTCTACTGTAGTTTAGCATACCCACTGTAGCAATACCACAGTTGTGGCCACTGACAAACTCTCTCATATTCTCGTAGGTCCCTCTGGTGTGACAGCAGGGCAGATGATCCATGCTGGTGAGTGTGGTATAACTGCAATGTCGGTAATGAAATTTGCATGTCATAGGTGAGGTGTAGGCCACGCATTATGCGTAACACACCTACGCATAATGCATGCCGTGCATGTTTGCTGTAAGACATTGCACAGCTCAGTAATGTCAGTAGCTGCCTCAATGACATGCAATACACAGAGCATCAGACACAGTTGTGACAACACCGTACTGCACATTGGATAGGCATAGTTGCTACAGCTGTACACAACAGAACACGCTTATCATACGCAGTATACAAAAACATGCTACATATGGCATTACCACACACCCGCTGTATGGTCACACTTCAGTATCCCACATGTCATCTACACACACACACATGATGTACCTCAGGGGTAGAAGCCTATCATGGGGCTGTACAACACTCTTCAACACATAACACAGTTGTGTTAGGCAATGCTCCCTATTGGGCACCTCACACACCCATGTACAAAGTGGCTGTGTAATTGTGAACATAGCCACGGCACTGCAGTTCAGGTACAGCATGCTAGGCGGTGGTCTGTCACACATTAGTAGCCGTGAGTGACCACATGATGCATGATGATGATGGCACATGGTACTACACCCTATCCAGTTACAGTGACCACAGTACTATACATAGCAGTCATTGCTTTGCACCTCATTGTTGTGTGTGTGCAAACATATGCACCTATACACAATATGCATAGCATGTTGTGTGTGTGCTTACATATGCCAGTATACACAATATGCACAGCAGTCGCCATCTGTACAAAGTGTCACATATATGTCCTGGAATGCTATTGGGTATATAGGTCACATGCCACACATTGGGTATGTGTGGTGTTTAATGTTGCAGTCATGTAGCATGCCATGTCATGGCTGGCACCGACATATCTGCAATATCTCCCACACTCACCATAACCACTGTACAAGTGCCATGTTGAGCATTGGGATTCCTTCACATCTACATGCACCACTCATCCCGTGTGTGTACATAGCATGCATGTGCTACACCTGTGCCCACTATTACCTGCTATGGACACAGACACTGTAATCACACATGGCAATCTATGTGTCACATAGATAACACATGCAGACATGGGATGTATACCTGTGAGTGATGGTGCACAGGACATTGCAGAGCTGATAATACATGCAGATCAATGTTGTGTCCATGTACACATTGTGTTCCAGGGTGTAGCCAATCACTGAACAACTACACACATGCATCAAAGCCATGTATAATGTCATTAAATAGGGCCATCTACACTTGCACTGCATAGTCTTGAGTAACACATATTCTGCATGCTGACGTGTGAGGTGACTGCCTTGTGATACTGTCACCCACCTTCACCCACTATTGAGTATGTGTTGGATTGCTGGTGTGTGTGTGTGTGTGTGTGTGTGTGTGTGTGTGTGTGTGTGTGTGTGTGTGTGTGTGTGTGTGTGTGTATTCGTGCTGTAGTGAGGAGTGTATTTCTGTGCATGTGTGCATGTGTTCATGTGTTCATGTGTGCATGTGTTCATGTGTGCATGTGTGCATGTGTTCATGTTTGCATGTGTGCTAACATCATGTACAGATTGTAAAGTGTGTTTCCTGTCTTCCTCTCACAGGTGCTGAGTTTGGAGAGGCTGAAAGCAGCAGGGAACCTGAAGTCACTGCCACTAATAGTGGAGATGATGAGACATGTATTCTGGCACAGGAAGGTTTGACAGGGTCTGTCGTTGGTCCACCAATCGACAGTACACAGCGTTCAACCCCATCTATGCACACACTCATACTGCCGATACATCCATCATCACCAATGGCCTTAGCCGAGGGACAGCATACAGTTGGCATTGACCAGGAGAGTGTGGTACCCATGGCACTTGCATCCCCTCACAGCAGCCATAGCCAGATTCCTGGAACAGTACCACACAGGTGGATGTCCAGGGGTTCTCGGGGGAGCACCACTGGTTGTATTGCCCCTGGCAGATGTGCCCCCAGAGGTGTTACAACCTCCAGTATGTTCTGGGATGTAATGCAAGCACAGGCACGTATGGAACGGTACACCAGACAGGGACTAACGGCACAAAGGGCCCATTACACCGCTATCAATGACAGCATCCATGACCTTGTCGGTGCCATCCGGAATTACACAGAGGTCATTGATAGACATTGGTGGGAGACAATAGATGCCCTCCACAATGTGTCTTCCATGAACCAGGACCGTGTGGGACAGGTGAGACACGGACACATGTCAGCAACAGCAGCAGCTGGCAGTTGTCGCGGATGGCACACAGATCACAGTCGCTCCTGTAGTGGCAGTACAAGCCCCAGCAATGCTGGGGCTGGCCTGTCTATTGAACTTCCTAGTAGATCACGTGCACGTGGCTCTGGCCAGTCCCAGCATGGACATGGGTCCAGTCATCATACCTCTGCCTCTGATGATAGTACCCAGTAAGGGTTGGTACCCGATACTACCCGTAGCACCCCTGCCAGGCACAGGTACCATGTCTGTGCCCAGAAACAATGATCTGTACAGCCTAGCAGGTACAGTCTCTGGCTGTCCAACAACCTCCTATATATGGCCGCCACATGGTGGAGATGTGTGCATGCAGACACACACACATTAACCAAACAACTAGGGCTCACACATACACACACACATTACATCGACATTGGCCCATGCTGTACTGTTGTCCCTCACACACACACACACACACACACACACACACACACACACACACACACACACACACACACACAAACACAGACATGTCGATTGGATGGGTCAATGTCGGGCTCTGGCAAACCAATAACACACCCTGTGCATATGATGACACCTGTGTCACCTCCTGTCATCTGTAACATTGATGCAGGAACAGGCTAACATGGTTCTGATGCACAGGGTGACATTATAGCAGTGTAGCAATATTAGCAAGCTGTCAACAGGAAAGTGTAATGATATCCTTATAGGTATATCTGAGCAGATATCATGCATCACAGCTCTGATTGTCAATGTGGCATTGTTTACACCAGTGTTAGGTCTGAGTATGTATTGTCCACCCATGTGTCATTTGGCTGAAGTCTACAGTGTTGCCAGCATGTGTTAGTGAGTAAACAGTATGTGTGTGGTGTGTGCATTATAGATTAGCAGGTGTACATCTGTGAACATGCTGGGTGCACACTGTCTGCATGTACGTGCATAGTGGACACATGGGACGTGTGACATACCCTGCTGTACACATTGTTAACATCTCATAGTATCTTTCTATGGCCAGTTTGATTTCTACTACAGATATGTACTAACATGGGTACACATGTGTGTATGACATGGGTTGACACTATGCTGTGGGTGATACTGTTAATACCTGTCAATGATTTGCAGTCTGGTAGTATACACAACCTCAACAGCATGACTATAACCAATCATTAGATGATGTCCTGACAAATGACACACAGTTGTAGGGAACTCAGTAACAGTTTGATCATTCTGGTACTATACTATAACAGTAACCAGTGGTATTGACCGCCACCAGTTCCTGGGACCACACCTGTTTGTCATATAGCCCTCTTAGGTACATGCAAACACACTAGGGATATGTCCATCCACATCTGGAAATGCATGCATTGGCCTACAATGCATTCCCTGGATGGGATGCATATCCTACACAAGGGTATCATACAGACAGATACCTGTTGTCCAATACATGCTGTATAGCAGTAAGCCAACTATGGCATAGTCATCCACATGTACTATACATAGTATCCCGACAGTACCACATAGGTGGTAGCCCTCAACATGTATGTTGAGCACCAATGTGTACATATGGCCATGTGTTATGTCATCTATCCTTTGGTATCCACATATCCATAGGTATTGTGGACTCGGTGTGTCACATAAGACATTAGGGGCCTGAATGCATATCCACAGGGCTGTTGTACACCTATAATGACTGTCCATTATTGCCAGTCGTTGTTGTGTATGAACATGTCTGACATATACCCCAGACATGAACCCTCACTCACAGTACTCTATAGTAACTGTCATGGGTGTGTGTGGCACAGATGACCTTGGACACAGATCACTACAGTGGCCGGGCTTGTCACATACATACATATGTGACCTACAATCTGAGAAGCAGCGGCACAATCTGTCAAAGGAAACAAATGTATTCATGTAGTATGCAGGCTTCACACTTATGTACTGTTTGAGGTCACATGTACACATATTTATTTGCCACGCAGATACCTGATGTGTGCAATGCACATACTGTTTTAATCATGATATGTCATACCATAGTAAAAGCAAAACTGACACTGCATTGACCAACTGCGTCCCACACACACACTCAACAATTGCAGGATTCAAACCCCTACCTAAATATGTTATGATACTAGAGAAAGACACATTAAGAACGTGTGCTATATGCTTTGCTGGGTGGCTTCTCTTCTGCTATATTTGTAGGACGCTGACATCATCAGACTTTCCAAAAAGGAATGTACCTCTTTTAATGTGTTTTCCCAGTCTCCAAAAAGGGCACACCTCTCAAAGGAAATCAACCCCTCCCCACACACAAACACACACTGTCAGCATTTGCAGGATTCAAACCCCTACCTAACTATGTGATGACACTTGAAAGATACGCATTAACACGGCCTGCTATATGTTTTGCTGGGTGACTTCTCTTCTCCTGCTATATTTGTAGGATGCTGACATAATCAGACTTTCCAAAGAGGAATGTACCTTTTTTAATGTGTTTTCCCAGTCTCCAAAAAGGGCACTCCTCTCAAAGGAAATAACACACACTGTCAGCATTTGCAGAATTCAAGCCCCTACCTAACTATGTTATGATACTAGAGAGATACGCATTAACACGGCATGCTATATTCTTTACTGGGTGATTTCTATTCTCCTGCTACATTTGTAGGATGCTGACATCATCAGACTGGACATGGTAATGTGTGCACACTTTGTTTTATGCAATCCCAGGAATGAGCCATGTGGGTCGGCAGGTGTCAACAGCTTGAACAGGACCCCATAACTCTTAACTTGTGTGACCTATCTGTGAACACACTGACATTCCTTCATAGGTCAACACATATTTATGCACAGATTGTTGGCTTTGTGGATATGACATGTCAGGGATGTTGATAAAGGGCTATTCAAAGTCTATGTGGGACATGTATAGCTCTCTTCAGTGATGTATGTCCTGGGTGTCTACCTTGCAAACAGTCTAGCATGTTTGGGAACCATGATCTGCACATGAACATTGGTATGGTTGTGTGTTTGTCAGCTTCCAATAGCTCTGTTTATGCCTTCAACCATGATGGACTCCATGGCCTTGCAGATCAGACTTCGTAGGCTTACTGGACTATACTTCCATGGTGTGTTGTGCACCAACACTTGTGGGGAGTGCCATATGTTGCTGTAACACATTCAACGGTTTCAGATCCTGTGGAGAGGTTGAGGCTCAACAGACTGTTCAGGTGCAGGGTCTGTTTGTTCTGTAGTTCATGCATGACACATATTGGGAAACAATGTAATCCAATTGCTGCCATGCTTTTGGCTTTGGGGGGAGCTGTTCAGCCATTCTACATGTGATATCTCCTGGTATGATGACTGGGACTATCGTCAGTAGGAGGTGGGTATGTCTATATGGGCCTGTCTGACAGGATGTCGGCATTGTCAGTCAGGTACAGTTGGCCCTGACTCTGGACATATATGAGTGCACATTGCTATTCATGACATAGCTGAAGGAGGTGTCATGATTCAGTCTTGAATCCTTCTCAGCTACTCTTTACAAAACACCAACAAACCTGAGCACTAATCCCTGTTATACTCTTTTACACACTTAACACCCTACTGATCCTTTGCGATCAGGCTACGGAGTATGTCATCATAATATCCTGGCATGTCCAGGGGTCGGTTTCGTGTGCACTCTCCAGTCTAGCTAGTGAATATTGTGGTTTTGACACAATGTCACATCTGCCTTATGTACACAGACAACCCTCTCCTCCTCCCAACAAACTCAGATATATGTGAGAGATGCAACAATATTGACATACAGGAGGCTGAGCTCTCTCGACCCATGACTGGCAAAGTCTATCAGGTGGTGAAGGTAACCACACACACCACATATCAGTCTCACATAAACCTATAGCAACAGCAATCAAACCACATTATCACACATAAACATACTCAGAGGCTCTACATAAACTCTGCCTAAGCAGCAGAGACCTCCAAAGCAGAAACACAATCAACTGCTACCCCACTACAATACCCACATATCACATAGTTCACAATGTCAGTGTGCCAAACATTCACTGCTCTTTGGGCTATACAACACACCTAATACACTTGTAATAGGTGACACTTATTGTCAGACACACTGACATCTCACTCACCAGGTCAAACAAGGGAATAGTCACTTTAAGCTGTCTCTCGGGTGCCAGGATCCACAACATAACACATGCACTCAGGTCACTCCAAAGCAAGTACAGGACTGGCTCCATCATTGTCCATGCTGGTGCGTACACCCACAGACGTTCCTCCCTGGACCACATGACATGATACATAGAGGAACTCTCTGATCATGTAGCCAAGGCAAGTATGACCCTGACCTTGTCTAGCATCTTACACTCACCAACTATGATGTCACAGTATACCAACAAACTGATCACATTTAACAGTTGGCTAACATATTGGTGTCATTCACAGGGGATACAGTGTCTGTCAGCCTGTGGTGACATGCTCGACATGCCACGTAGCTTCCCTATGGACAGCTTGCACCTGTCACCCTTGGACTTTTGAATACTGGCTAAGACACTTGCTACCACCATACTGCCTTTTTTAAGTGGGGCTCAAAAGACAAACACACTTCCATAGACATTACAGAGTACATGACACTGAGGGTATTGCTGCTCAACACCAGATGTGTTACCTTCAAATTGCGACCACTCAGGAATCTCCTCAGTATGGACAACAGTGATATCTGTGCACTAACAGACACCTGGTTCAGGCTCACAAATGCATACCAGCACTACCAGGTTATATCTCATACCATGCTTTCTGACCACAAAGCTCAGAATGGCCAACACAAATAGGGAGAGTATCCATATACATCACAGATACACATACCTCCAGGTTGGTAGCACTGCACAAAGCATCACAGACCATACATATGCACCTAACATTGTGCAAATCTGCCTTTTGGTTTGTTGCCTGCTACAGACCACCCTCCCAAACTCAGGAACCACATTCATCTTTCCTGGGAACATTGGACAATATGAAGGTCTCCCCAAACACCATTATATTGGGTGACTTCAAATACCCACACATTGACTGGGGATAGTACTCAGGCCCCAACACCCTCGCCCAACAGTTGCTACTATTTGTAAACTCATATGCTATGGCACAACCGGTCACCACACCCACAAGAGGGGACAACATATTGGACATGATCATCACCAACATGGGGACTCTATGTTCCACACCTGAGATATACCCCTCATTGGTAAGGTCAGAACATACATTTATCTCACTGGACATCCATATCCCATCCACACACCCATCCTGGGAAATCTTGGTGAACTTCTCAAAAGCAAACGTCACACTTCTCCAAACCAAGGTGGTATCCTTCAGAGACCCTTGGACAGTAGTAAGTATGGCTCAGACTGCTGAATCCTTTACATACACATTCTATGGACACCTAGTGGACTGCATGGATCGTGCTATCCCAAATAACAACTGGACTCACTCCTCCAATGGCAGGGGACCTGTCTGGTAGACCCTGGCCATTAATAAGATATACAACAAAAGGAGGATGCTACTATGTGATAGAGCACAATTCCAAACAGGGAAGGCATCTGTAATCTGTACTAGCAGACAGGTACAGTCACTCATGTATTTATGTCACGCCCGCTTCTAACAGACAATTGTACCAGACACATAGGACACTTACAAGGCCTTCTTCAGTTAATTCAGGTACCTGGGTAGACGCTCACTGATATGCTGTGAGTTACTGCATACTGACCAAATATACCCTGAACCCACAGACATTGCCAACATCCTGGCAAACAGGTTCAGTGCAGATGTCTCCCTCCCATCCCCCCTAATGAGCTACTGTCTATCCCAACAGAGTGTAACTCCCTGACATCCCAAATAAACAGGTGAGTGCTGCCGTCCCCACAGCGGACAACACAGCATCAGTGGGACCAGACGGTGTCTCAGCCTGTGTCTTACACGGGCTTCATGACGGACGTAACCCTCACATTACGTCACTGTTCAATATCAGAGTTACTGCAGGATATGTACCCACGGAATGGCGTACAGCGATAGTGGTCCCTCTCCACAGAGTTGCTGTCACAATGAACCACCGACAATATCGGCCTATAAGGCTAACTATCCTGATCTGCAAAGCTATGGAACATATTGTAATGGGACTCATGCACATAGACATCGGGAAACTACAGACACTGGGTCCTACACATTTCAGCGTCGTTGTGGGCAGATCTTGCCTCTTGGACCTGTTCGTATTCTTTAAACAGTGACCAGGTCCATCAGTGTAGGGACGGTTGTCCACATAGCCTGCCTCTTGCACAACCCTTCGACACAATACCCCACTCGGCCATTATGCATAGGCTCACCGGCGTCGATATCAACACATATCTCACACGATGGATTGCTACCTGGATCACGGATAGCACCCACATGCTCAGTATTGCAGGTACCATGTCTGACTATACACCAGTTACACATGGCATCACACAAGGCTCAGTCCTGGGACCTCTCTTGTTCAGCATATATTTGTGTGATGTACAGACTAACACAGGAGGAATATGGCTGACCATGTTCGCAGATGACTGCAAACTGGGTGCCATATTCAACTCTCCAGCTGGAGCATGCATACTCAAATGGGGTCTCACAGAGATAGGATGACTGGTGCCGAGCCATGGCCTACAGCTAAATGCCATTAGTTGCATAGTCATCCCCTTTGGGAATAACAACATGCCCACACATTACCACATAGGAAGCAATCCATTACATATAGTAGTAGTTGTTAGAGTTTTGGTGGCACAACTTGTTTGTACTCTCACCTTTGATAATCACATTGACAAAGTGGTTAGACAGAACTTCTATATAGCCCACCTTATCCCATATGGTTTCACATGTTGATCAAGTGAGGTCATTGCGCCCCTATACTCATCACGACCATGCTTGGTTACAGTGCCACATTTGGGATGTACCTTACCCAACACCTGCAACAACTGTAATGGCCACAAATGTTCCTCAACAAGCAGATGTAGGGACTCACATGGATGCCCTACACAGTTCAGATACAGTAACTCCAGCTCTACTCAGTCGCTTAGCACCTACTCAGATGTTTTGTGTGCCTGTAGTTTAAGGAAATATCCAACTCAGATTTAATGAGCATGCTCCACCTCAGGATATCCGACTCCCTTGGAGCTACACACTCCAGGGACATATCCCTCAGCACAGATGTTAATATGACATGCTGGAGGGACAGATTTTTATCCAAAAGTCTCCACTCACTCTGGATTGTAATCCCAGTTTTGCATGGGCAGAGCCACCCACTGACCACCTACAGGAGACATTTTGACAAGTGGATGGGTGATCGCATGTTTACCCATGGGATATCTTCTGGGTCCCTGCTAGACAGAGGCACAATACACTAAATGTAAATGGGCTATCTTGTGTGACCTACTATTCACAGGCACAGTGTTCTACTTTGACAGGTTTGCGAAAGCTAAACACACTCTGGCTAGGCTTGTACATGCCCTAGGGCGGATAGGCTAGTATCAACCTCTGAACCTATGCTAATGTTCAGGATGCACAATGTTTATTGCTGATACTGTTTGCAGGTTTTATCTTCTTTGCTTTCCCACTTTCTATGAACAACTTAGGTATCTGCAGAACATATTTGATTATGACAGGGTCCTACTATATTATATATGTGTCTGTTGTCATATAACTGTGTGCACAGGGCAGATTGCTGGATAGTGAGAGGTTCCTGGGTTAACACATGCAACTGCCTGATATGTGTGGCCCACTGCTGTACTCTGACATGGCCTGAAGTGTGTGAGCATGCCCAGTTCAGACTGTCAGTGTTCTGTTGCCTGACATTTGTCCCATTTATTCAAGTGTGTGAGCATGCCCAGTGTGACCTTTCAGTATGTTGCTGTCTGAGGTCCACTACATTTGTTGATGTATGTGTACATGTCCAATATTAAAATTTCTACTGTGTGTGTTGAAAGTCAGGTTCTATTCTTACTGCAGGACTCACCTTTGTGTCATAACTCGACAGGGATTATGCTGTGCCTGCAGAGTTTCCATGGAATACTTTGCATAGACTTATCAACATTTCTTCATACAGGCTGACCACTGCAATACTGTCATGGTTTAGTGGTTCAGTACTATGACTATAGTGCACAGTATCCTGGGTTAGAGGCCCATCACTGCTTTATAGTTTCATACTGAGCAGACCAGACTGCTTAAAGGCCAGTAGAGCAAATATGAGCATGTTGGCTTTTGTTCAGCTATGCCCTACTTAGGTTCATAGGTTCATACTAGGCTATCTGCCATAAGGCATTTACAAGCCTAGCCAGAGTGTGTTTGGCTTTCGCCACCCTCTGAACTGATTTTACTGTGCCCTTTTTAAGGTCAGTTTACTGTGCCTCTGTCTAGTAGTGACACCGAAGTAATATCCGTGGTAAACCTACGATCCTCCATCCACTCGTCAAGATTCCTCTTGAAGAGAGTCAGTGAGGGGCTCTGCCTAACATAGACTGAGATTCTATTCCAGAGTGAAGTGAGCCTCTGGGTTATGAATCTGTCCCTCCAGCATGTCCAATTTATTTCTGTGTTCAGGTTCAAGTCTCTCGAGCGCGTAGCTCTAAGGGATTTGGATTTTCTGAGGTGGAGCATGCTCATTAATTTTGGGTTGGACATGGCTTTATACATCAGACATAGATCGCCTCTAAGCAGGCAGTATGCAACTGAGCAGAGCTGGAGTTTCTTTAACCGAGCAGCATATGGCATCTGTTTGAGTCCATTGATCCTCTTTGTGAGGTACTTTTGGGGTCTTTCTAGTTGCTGTAGGTGTCGGGTGAGGTACATCCCAAATGGGGCATTGTATTCAATTATGGGCCTGATGAGGGATGAATAAAGGGACACAATGACCTCCCTTGATGTAGATGTGAATCCTTTCATGATAAGGCGGGCTATATAGAAGGTCTTTCTAACCACTTTGGCAATGTGGTTGTCAAAGCGGAAATTACTGTCAACTTGGGTCCCCAGGTCACTAATTACTTCTTCCGTACTTAATGGATTCCCGCCTATGTGGTAATTTGTGGGCACTTTGTTTTTGCCAAAGGGTATGACTATACACTTTTTAGTGTTTAGCTTTTGGCCATGGCTCTGGCACCAGTTATCCGTTCCTATGAGACCCTTTTTGGAGGATGCCTGTGTCAGCTGGTGAGTCAATTATGGTGCCCAGTTTGCAGTCATCTGTAAAGCAGGTCAGCCACAATCCTCCTGTGTTAGCCTGAACCTCCGAAAAATATATGCTGAACATGAGAGGTCCCAAGACTGAGCCTTGTGGGACACCACTTGTAACTGGTTTAGAGTCTGACATGGCTACAGCAATTCTGACTATGTGGGTTCTGTCATTCAGCCAGTTTGCAACCCATCTTATGACATAGGGGTTTATATTTAAGCTGACGAGCTTATCTATGCTTTCCAGGTGGGGTATTGTTTCAAAGGCTTTTGCGAGGTCGAAGTAGGCTGTGTGGACTACCTTCCTCTCATCAATGGCCTTGGTGACTGTTTCAAAGAAATTGACCAGGTTTAAGAGGCAGGATCTGCCCTTAACAAAGCCAAATTGGGTAGGATCCAGTGTCTGTAGGTCCCCAATGTCTTTGTTTATGAGTTCCATGATAATCCTCTTCATAGCTTTGCAGACCAGGCTAGTCAGGCTTATGGGGCGATAGTTTTCAGGGTCCATAGAGGCACCACCTTTGTGGAGTGGGACCACTGTTGCTGTACGCCACTCTTTGGGTACATACCCTGTAGTAAGGCTGAGATTGAACAGCAGCTTTATGTGGGGGTTTAGCTCTTCTTGGGGTTCATGTAGGACGCAGCCCGGGGCACCATCTGGTCCCATTGCTGCTGTGTTTTTTGCTTTGGAAAGGGCGGCTCTCACCTGAGCATCTGAGATGTCAGGGAGGCAGCACTCTGATGGGATAGATATTTGCTCTTTAGGGGGGGGAGGGGGAGTTTGCACTGAACCTGTCTGCCAGGATGTTGGCAATGTCTGTGGGTTCAGTGTATTTTTTGTCATTTTGGACCAACTCTGAGCATATCTGGGAGTTACCACCCAGGTTCCTAACATAACTAAAGAAGGCCTTGTGATTATCTTTAGTGTCCTGTGCAATTTTTCTCTCGAAGCTGGCCTTGGATGATTTTATGAGGGATTGTAGTTTTTTGCTAGTACTGATCACAGATGTGTTCCCTGTTAGGGATTTTGCTCTATCATGTAGTAGCATCCTCCTTCTGTTGTTCAGCTTATATATGGCTGGGGTCCACCAGGCAGGACACCTGCATTTGGATGATTGGGCCTTGGTTTTCTTTGGGATAGCATGATCCATGCATTCCTGAAGGTGTTCATAGAATGCATTTATAAAGGATTCTGCAGTTTGAGCCATAGTTTTCACTGGCCTGACGGCCTTTGAAGGATTCCACCTCGGTTTTGAGAAGTGTGACGTTAGCTTTTGAGAAGTTTTTCACTGTGGTTTTCTGGGCTGTGGGTGGGATCGCGATGTGGATATACAGTGAGATTGATTTATGGTCCGATCTTACCAATGAGGGGAATACCTCTGGTATGGAGCATAGAGTCCCCATGTTGGTGATGACCAGGTCCAGTATGTTATCCCCTCTTGTGGGGTGGTGACTAGTTGCTTCATAGCATTTGAGTTTATAAATTCTAGGAACCTTTGGGCTAGGGTGTTGGGGCTTGAGTAATGCTCCCAGTCAATGTTTGGGTAGTTGAAGTCACCCAATATAATTGGTGTTTGGAGAGACCTTCATATACTTAGACCCAGCTTGTCCAACATTGCTCAATATTAACCAACATTGGTGGACGTTGGCCAATATTACTCAACATTGACCACAGTTGTGCTAGTTGGTGTGTATGATTTTCTTTACATATATTACATGGTGGTAAATACTGTTTAGCACTGCTTTATATTGCTTAACACATGGCAATCATGCCTCAGGTGGTGCTGAAGGGCTGGCTATGTCGGATGCACATACTACACTCCCTATACATGTTTGGAAGCAGGTAGTGTCAACTTAGGCATCCCTTTTACTATATGTACAAGTCAGAGAGAGGTATCATTTGCAGAGTTTCTACTGAGCCAGTGTATGTGCTATGCGTTGCCTCTTTGCCAAGGCCAAAGCATACTGGGCATGCCTCCTTCTGCCTACTGGGGCAGGCTCAGGTTGGTCCTCCTCCAAGTCACGCTCTGCCTGTGATGGCCTTGGCAATGGTGGGGGGCTGTTTGGCCCAGGCCTATGCTAGTCTTGCTGCAGCTGTTTTCGCAGGATCATATTATGTAGCATAGCACATACCATGACAATTTGGGTACATGTAGTTGGTGAGTACTGCAAGGCTCCACTAGATGTGTCCAGGCACCGGAACCGTGACTTGAGCAGCCCAAACACATGCTCGATTACATTTTGTGTTTGTGCGTGTGCCTCATTATGGCATTCCTGTTCAGGTGTGTGTGCATTTCTGATGGGTGTCATCAGCCATGGCTCCAATGCATAGCCAGCATCCCCCACTAGGTGACCATGAGGGATGTCCCTGTTGGCAAATGTCTGGTACAGCTGCATCAGATGCCAGATATGGGAATCATGGTAGCTTCCAGGGCAGCCAGCACACACATTCAGTATTATGCCCTGGGCATCACATATGACCTGGCAGTTGATGGAGGTGAAGCCCTTGCGGTTGAAGTAGACCCTACCCCGCTCACCAGCTGGTGCTTTGATGCATATGTGCGTGCAGTCTATTGCACCCACTACCTCAGGGTATTCTGCTATTTGCTGGAAGAGACGCATATTGCTGGCCAGTTCCTCATGGGAATTGGGGACATATACAAGATCACCGACATGTGCTGACATGGCATCCAGGAACTGGTGCAGTACCCTGGATGCTGATGCCTGTGATATCCCCATCATATCACCAGTTGGTCTCTGGAAGGTACCTGTTGCTAATATTCTTAGGCCAGCACATACCTTGGTTTCCACTGGAATGGGTTCCCCTCTGTTGGTTCTGTGTGTGAGGTGTGGCCTGCACAGCTCAACAATTTGCTGCAAGAGGGCACTGTCCACTCTATAGCGTTCCACTATCTCAAGCTCATGTAGCCCCTGGTAGGTTACCCTGGGCCTGTACACTCTTCTCCATCTCCTCACTGTGGGTTGTCCAGCAGCATTCGCATTATCACCACCCTCAGCATGTTGCATATGTCATCTTATAACAGCAGTGGCAGCCCCTAACATTTTTTTTGTCTCACTACAGCTTTTTCAGTTTTCACTTCTATTAGCTTACTGCAGTGTTGCAGTGTCTCTTGAGAGAAACATAATGGAGTGTTGTTTGCAGGGTTTTAAGTGCTGGGCTGGGCTGAGCTAGTGTACTGCCTGTGTAATTACCAGATTCTGGCTTTTTTCACCTAATAGCTCTGCTAGTACTCCCATGTAGCTTCCTACTATTTGTTGTGCTTCATTTTTCCTTTCTGTTTCCTCAGGGGGCAGCGCCACGCACACAAGCGCAAACACACTCACAGCAGCTCACATGCACGCACACATGCTTACACGAACTAACACTTGCTTATTCTTGTTAAATGGCACACACACCAGCACAAACGCACTTACAACTGTTTACACAGCCTTACATATGCTTACTCTGGCTTACACACGCGCACACATGAAAACACGCGCACACACTGTCTTACTCGGGTTTACTGGCATGCACACGCTCGCATGCACGCTCAGCAAGAAACTTTGGTGTCATCCATGGCATACACCTTCAATTTCTTTACTTTATCTAGCCTACTAGTTGACACACCTCTTTCAATGATATGTAAATGTCACCTGACACATGTCACTCTGCTCCAATAAGGCTCACATCTTTCATACATGCCCCCCTCGTGATGTCACCTATCTTCTACTCTGTTACTCCCCCTGTCCTACTCCTACACTCCACTGACTGTTCTCATTTGCTATGTAAACTTGCGATTCACTATCCTAACCCTCATTTGCATAGGATTGCCTACTAATGCTTGGTTACATCTCTTAGACTGAGCTTCCCCCCTTAGCAACCTCTACTCTGTGGCCATGTTGCCTTCAGCCTGCCATTCACTTGCATTGTAAATTCATATCAGCAATAAAATCCATATTTGTGGATCTTAATTATTGAACCAAAAAGGAGATGAAGAGCGAAAAAAACACAACTAGTAACCAACCAAGTTCTGCTCTAGAGAAGCCAAATAAGGGTTCAAGACTTGAACAACGAAGTTGAATAAACGACTTTAATAACATACCAGTCTTTTATAAAATTCACCTTCGAAATACATGAAGTTGTTTTTCAAAGTAACTTCCATTAACAAAAGACATGTTCTGAAGTCATCAGAAGAAAGACCACCAAACTCTCTCATGCTCTCCTCAAGCCACTCAAGACCAATTTCATGTGGAATGGAACCAAACAGGTCCACAATGTCAAGAGTCACAAAAGTAATATCTGAGGAATAGAGGTTAGATTTGACCTGTCTCAAAAAGTCCCATGAATCTTTTAGAACCATATTACCCTGATTAGCCAAGTCCTTTAGTTTCACATCAATAAACTTTGCCAAAGATGTAGTCACAGAACCCTCTGAGGAAAGTATGAGTCATAATGGAGGGTCATTATGGTCTTTGTGTATCTTTGGTATTCCAAAGACTGAAGGAACTCTGGGATTTGGGTCATTCAAAAAGTTGTATATGTCCAAATCTATGGAACCTTCTAACAATAAGTCATTGATTAAAAGACTAATTTTTGATTTGGCAATATTGACCTCATTGATTGATGCTCTAGAATATTTTGAAGTATCAAGTAAACTGTCCTTCCTTTTAGACTCATATAGAATAGAGTCCATAAGAACCATTCCACCCCCTTTATTGGGTTGCAGAATTCTTATTGTCTTGTTTTTTAAGAAAATCAATAATTGATTTTCATTTTGGGTTAAATTGGAAACTGTTCTGTGTCCTTTGATGGTATTTCTGATCTCTTTTTCCAACAACTTTTCTAGGTTTTTAAGCTGGGGGTGGAGGGGAGGGTTCATGGTACTTCTTTTCTTTAAAATAGATAGCTCACCGGGTTTAAAATTGGTATCCTGAAACAATAAAGATAGGTTTTGTTTCCTTAAAAAAAGTTTTAAATCTACAATAGCTCTGGAAATGCTTGTTTTTCTGATAGGAATGAATTTAAAACCTTTTGAGAATAAATTAAAATATTCCAAATCAATCTCCAAGTTACTGTAATTGAAAATTTTATAATTTTTATACTCAAAGGTGTTGCCCCACTGTGTAATATTATTACTTGAAAATAACAAATAAATAGACTAGAGGCTTCCACAGACTGACTACGAAGGTTTAATAGGATAAATCCACAAGGTCAAACACGAAAATAAAAAATTCACCATTTCATTTGGATTTAATTCAGCTTTTTGATAAGCAAGGATTTGAACTCCTTGAGCTTATGCTCAAACATTATTCACTAATGGCTGAGAATATAGCTAAATTTATTAATGAGGTGGATGCTAAAGTCCTGCATGATAGACAATTTGATCGCTACAAGTATGAATACAGTAGGACTTTTACCAGTATTAACCAACATTTGGTTAAGCTGAGTGCAAATAAAACAAAGAAATTGCAACATGACTGTAATTCATATAAGCAAGGGGCTGCTTACCCATCTCCACCAGCAGCACAGATGTGGCAATTAGGTTACTCCTTTAGTGAGTTGACTACGAATGATTTACAATGGCCAGGTGACTATGTTGTACCTACACCTTTAGATTCAGTGAACAACCAGGTTGTCCAGTCAGGACAACTAGTAGACACGTATGACAACTATACTCCTGTCAACTCAACTAATTCTGGTTTACCAGATATAGATGGAGTACGTAGAAGTGAAAGATTGAAAAATGCCACACTGGTGAATTATTACCACAACAACAAGCCTCAGTATTATAATCAACAATATAATCGTTCCAATAACAACAATAACAATCACGATAGTCATCAGCAGGATTTTCAGAGGTTCAACACCTTAGGGGCCAGACCGAAGCAACAACAGAGAGGAATGAGACCAACAAGGTGATTGATGACCAGGTCATGAACGACACACTGGGGTCTGGCGATAGTGATGGGTCACCACTGTCAACTCAACATCAAGAGTTGACCTCAGCATTGACCTTAGATTCCTCCCTTTTCATTGACACAATTTCAGCTATCGGTCAAAGTGTAGAACTACTTAACGAATCAAAGCTTTCCTATCCTGCTATTATTTTCAACAAAGACAATGACTTTAGAGTGTATAATTTTTCTGATAGTTTCATTTCCTCTAACATTGTCGATGTTTTAGCAAAAGGACAGACGTATGTTCCTTGGCATAACATGGACATTGCTAAAGCCATCTTAGAGTTGAAATTGTGTACTAGGAAATTGAATTTGGGTTTATTCTTTTATGAATGCTCCTGACAATAGGGTCCACAATTTTTTCATCCCCAGTACTTTTTTCCCCCCCTTCATCCGTTGGTGAAAGTATTTGAACTCTGTAAAAAGGACAGACGTATGTTCCTTGGCATAATATGGACATTGCTAAATCCATCTTAGAGTTGAAATTGTGTACTAGGAAATTGAATTTGGGTTTATTCTTTATGAATGCTCCTGACAACAGGGTCCACAATATTTTTCATATCCCCAGTACTTTTAATCCCCCCCTTCATCCGTTGGTGAAAGTATTTGAACAGGCCAATGAGCAAGATCTTTGGAATTTGTTTAAGAACAAAAAACCTAGCAGGAATCAAGAACACATGGACGAGGAAGATTCCATTAAATACATTCAATCACAAAACATCAGGGTCTGTAAACCGGATAAAGGTGGGGGATTGGTGATTTTTGACAAAGCTGACTATGTGGCCCGTATGTCATCCCTACTAGACACCAATACATATTTAGTAAGTTCAAGAACAGAATTAAATAAGGCATACAGTCTGATAAAATCTTGCTTGTATGAACTATTTATTGAAGGGCGAATTGATCAAGAAATTTTTAACTACATCAGTTGTTTATTTCCCAAATATCCAACACTTTTTGGGATCCCTAAAATCCACAAGAATGTGGAAAATCCCCCAATGAGACCACTCATTGATGGACGTGGGTCACCCACCTATGCATGTGCAAAACTGGTTGACTCCATGTTGAAGAAATATGTTCTTTTGGAGCCACAGATTTGCAAAGATTCGTGGTCCTTTTTATCGAAAATTAATGAAATCATGTTCGATAGTGAGTATAACTTTCTGACTATCAACGTTAAGGACCTGTATACATGCATTCCTCATGACATCAGTACTGAGTGGGTGGCCCAAGTCATGATGAGACACAATGCACCAAGAAGTGACATTTCCTTGGTCATGGAACTGTTGGACCTAATCTTGTCCAATAACTTCTTTATCTTTGATGACACCTTTTTTCTCCAGAAAGTGGGTTTAGCAATGGGATCACCTTGCGGAGCGAGTGTTGCAAACTTGGTTATGGCTCAATGGGAGTTCAACCAGGTGATTTCAGCTAGCTTAACACCTGCTCCGATAGCTTATTTTACCCGCTATTTGGACGACATTTTCATCCTGTTTAAAGGTGATGCAGAAAGTGCATCTGAATTGGTTGAGAGCTTCAATGTGTCAACAGGTTTTTTACAATTCACATATACATTTCAGACTGAATCTATTTCATATTTAGATATTCAGTTAAATAAGAACAGGTCAGATTGCTCTTTCACAGCGCAAATTTACAGAAAAGCTAGTTACTCTAATACATTTCTCCATTTCACTAGCTGCCACCCTTTCCACCAAAAAAGATCTGTGGTCAAAGGGCAACTAGTGAGAGCATCACGTATTTGTAGCTTGGACTCAGATTTCCATAGCGAATGTCAGTTTTTGAAACAGATGTTCCAGCATCGTGGATATCCAGAGTCACTTGTAGACACACTAATAGAGGAAGTCACTTACAAAAGAAGTATTGATTGGTTCAAACCTACTTTATGTGCTGCTCACGTATCATTGAGTAACAATCTTGGAGTGGACAGGCAAATTACCTCTAATACAGAGGATGTGACTGACCAAGAAAAGGACTTTAAATTTAGTTTTGTGACTACATTTAACAGTCAAAGTAGTACTATAGTAAAACCTGATCAATAAGAACTGGGTTTTTTTTAGAACTAACCAAACTGTCCTTGACTGTTTGGGGTATAGGCCACATGTGGTTTTCAAAAAAGGAAGGAATTTAAAGAATGTACTGGAGAGACATGTTCCAGTAACATCCAGACTACCAGGAATGTTTAAATGTGAAAACTGTAATTTCTGTAAATACATCGATTGTAATAACCATTTTACAATCAATGGTAATACTTACAGACTGAAGTCTAGATTTAATTGTAACAGTAAATTTCTAGTGTACTTGGCTAAATGTATTGACTGTTTTGCATTTTACATGGGCAAAACAGAACGTAGGCTTAGAGATAGGATATATGAACATCAATATGCTATCTCACACAATAAGTTAGAGAATGCCCTAGCAAAACATGTCCACATTAACCCATCCCACAAATTTAAGTTTACTGTCATTAGTAACTTTATTCCTGACAACCGGGGTCCTGCTTCCTTCAAACTAGAAGAAATGGAACTACTGTGGCAGATTAGATTAAACTCATTCTATCACCCTGGTCTCAATGAAGCATGTTCAATTTCTAGCTTACTTAAGCTGAAAAGTCTTCTTAGATAATACAGAAGAAATCCAATATTTTATGTATTATTATGTGGGTTTTAAACCATTGTTGATATTTTAGTGTTACACAACATTTTTAACATAAGTAATGTTTTACATATTAGATTTTAAATTTAAATAGAGTTTTTTATGTACTGTTTGTTTAAAAGGTATAATCAATTACAATTTTCCAGCACTTTTTGAGTTCAAATTGCTTGCAGCTATTGTAGTAACTCACTTCTGAAGAAGTGTGTTCCTTTGAACAAACGAAAAGCGCTTAAAGTACCTGATTTTATTTTCGTGTTTGACCTTGTGGATTTATCCTATTAAACCTTCGTAGTCAGTCTGTGGAAGCCTCTAGTCTATTTATTTGTTATTTTCAGTTTGTTTGTGCCTTTAGTTTCATAATATTATTACTTGTTAGTAAATGTGTTAAGTCCTCCTGTTGTTCCTGTAGTTGTTATAATTGTAAAACACTGGATTCTGATTGCGTATCCTGTCTGACCTCCGTGGGGGGGGGGGGGGTGGATAGTCTAAAGGGATGTCTTGCTGACTGTTTATGAAAACATCCTGTGGGTTTTTTGAAATACCATCTTCAAACCCAGCAGGTAAATCATGCCTACTATTAGTAGACCGATAAGAATTGTAAGCCTTAGGTTTAGGATAGGCTGTCCCCTGCCGATATTCCCTGATGTCTCTCTCCAACTTTCCCACCTTTCTTTTCATATTGTAAATGCATTCCTTATCTATTTGTGAGAAATTGTTGTAATACATACCTTCTCAGGTTCAACAGTAAATAACAAATCATTAACAATCTTAATTATTGATTTTCTGGCTTTTAGGGTGCAGTGCGTTTGCGCGGTGCTGCGCTATGCTTAAACCTCAGAGATCGGGATGAAAAAAATATATATTATTTTTATTTATTTTTTTTTTTTTGCATCACTTCACATTGCCAATGGCCATATTTCTGGCCATTGGCATGCTTCCTCCTGTAAATGCATCCTTTTTTTGGAGCTGTCACAGCTCCGTTTTGCTATTTGCAGAACCATACTCAGTTGTCAACTGAGTACATTTCTGCAAATAGCACTACTCCTACTCGGACAGGTTCTAGTTTCCTGGATCACAAATTTACCTCATTTGCATAGCTTTCGCCTGCAATTGAGATAATTTGCATATCCAAGCCCTGTGCATGTAGGACTAGTTTTGAGAACTCTGTTACACGTCCCTACCGGCTGTTCCTGGATCGCTCAGCGGACATGTTGGCTGCATGGAGTCTTACTCTACTCTTAGACTCTGTGCAAGCCTTCGTGAATCCGGCCCATATACTTTACTAAAGAATGAACAGATTCTTTTTAATTATCTTCATTCAGATATGAGACTGAGCCTTTTGAAAATAAGAATTTATTTTGTCTGTTTCATCCAGTCTGAAAACAGTAGAATATTGATTTTATATTAAACAAGGTTTTGTATGGTGAATGACTGTCTGTAGAACAAGTTGTTCAATGAAAAAAAGAATACAAGATACTTTTTTTGACCTCCAAAACTTACTGATTATCTGGCTAATTGTTTTAACTCTTTGACTTTATTCTCTAAGTGGGCAAGAGACAGTTGCAGTGAGGCTATTATCCAGAAACCGATCACAAGGCACATTGATGTATATCAATAGAATATCAGAAATCACTCAAACAGAAATAAAAAAAAATAGATTCCAGGGTGTAGCATGGCAAACAAATGTATGTATTAGTAATATGCATCCTTTCATCAATCTTTCTAAAGAGATGTATATTAGGAAGCTTGTTTTCTGTAAGGGAAGCAACAGGATTCCTAATAGAAAACTCAGATTTAGATAATTATTCTATAGAAAAATCAAAACAAAAACAGATTCAATTGTTACAATGAGTTTGCTATCCATTTGGATAACTAATTGTCTTGGATATTTTAAGGTAAACTTTAGTCATTTTAAGCTTAATGCATGCACCCTTGTCATTAATTCATAATAAAATGTGTATGTTTGCATTTATAAAGTATAAGTATGTATTGTTATATATCTTAGGTGTTTCATTATTATGTTTTACATCACGAAACAGCAGCTGTTGGCCTTGAGGCAAAGTTTTGAATTGCTCTGTTTCCACTTTAGAAATAAGTTCAGCATAACAAATGCTACACCAACATTTACAGATAATGTCATATTACTTTCTTCCTCACTTCCACTTCAAAAACACTAAATAAATGGAAATTCTATGGGGAGATCTGTTTTGTAGTTTTTATAATTTCTGAATACAGGTACTATTCTACTTTATGAACAACTTGGCATTCTGCCCCAAACAAACTGCTATTGACAGAAGATTTTAGTGCAGTTACCTTAGTAACAATTTCTGTCATGGATTAGAAATTTTAATATAACACTTTGCTAGATTTACGAAACATAGTTGGAGGTTTCTGACTGAGATATAACCAAGTTTGCAAATGACTGCAAGCTGGGCACTGTCAATTCCCCTAGTGATGTGGACATCCTCCAGGAGGAACTCACCCAAACAAATCACTGGTACCAAAACCATGGCCTCAAATTGAATGCCAAAAAATGCATCACCATCCCCTTTGGGGAGAGTAACATCCCCACAAATTATCACATTAATAACAAGGTCCTAAGCAGACAATCAGTTGTGAGGGACTTGGGCACCCAGGTTGATAGCAAACAAACTTTTGGCCACCATATTACCTCCATTGTATGGAAAGCTTCCTACATGGCCCACTTCATTAGTAAAGGTATCTCATCCAGGGATAAGGTGGACATAACATCCCTATATTCTTCCCCTTATAAGACCCATTATTGAGTACAATTCCCCTTTCGGCATGAACCTCACAAAGCATCTGCAGCAGCTGAGGAGACCACAGAGGTTCCTTACCAGGAGAATCCAGGGCCTCAAACATCTACCCTACACAAATAGGCTAAAGGCCCTGTCCCTCTACTCAGTCTCATACAGATTCCTCAGAGGTGACCTCTGTCTGGTATACAAAGCAATCTCAGACCTTGCTTTGATGGGACTGCTCCATATCTGCAAGTTAAGCTCCACCTGCATAACCTGCACTCACACCTCAACCTGGTCTGTGACATCAATAGGACTTGTTGGTGGGACATATTTCTATCCCAGAGACTCCCCCTTTTGGGGAATAGACTTCATCTTCATGTCAAGCAGAGCACCTCATTAATCCTTTTTAAGTGCAACCTGGATAACTGGATGGGGAACAGAAAATACACACCTGGGATTCCACCTGTATCCCTGCTGGACAAGGGCATCAAGTGCTGACTTGTCAGAGCATTGGCTAAATTCTTGGCTAGGCTTGTAAGGGCCTCTGGGCCAATAACCTAGTAACTTCCTGTAACCCTATGATCCTATGATCCTATATATAGTCTTATTTATTACTGAAATCTACTCCTTCTATTAATTTTTTCATTTATTTATTTTTTTTTATTTCTCCTTAGGTTTCTAATACCATGATGGGAATGTACTCCAGTCCTAACACAAAGCAGGATTAAAGTTAATGAAATTAGTATTGTTTCAATCTTTGATGTTAGCTAGATGTGCTCTTTGCAGTACCCGCAGTGTGCCCAGTAATGACTCCTTCTGCAGTTCTTATGGAATTACATGTACTGGCAACAAATCTAAGTATGACTGTAAATTATTTTTCATAACACCCATTGCTCCTACTACTATTGAAACTGTCTGGGTATCCTTCTTCCATATTGCCCTCATTTCTGTCTGCACATCCTAGTATTTTATGACTTTTTGTCTCTCTGGATGTAAAACAATGTAGTCACTGGGTATAGCAATTTCAAGGATCAATGCTACATTTGCCTTCTTTTCATGGACTACTATATGTGGTTTTCTCACATCTATGTTTTGAACAGTTGGCAATGATTGATCCCATGTAATATAAACTACATTTTCTATAGTGCTTTGTGGCTCATGTTTCCAGTGTTTTTCAGCTACTTCACTATTATAACGTTTGCACAATCCCCCATGCAGCAGTCTTCTCACATTATCATGCCTATCAGTGTACAGTCCTTCTGCCATTAATACATCCAGCAACAAGATATACGACTGTTTCCAATTCTGTCTTACAAAACCTACATTTGTCTGTTTCGCCCACATATTCAGTGGACGTTGTAAACCAATGTGTAAACAGTCTACTGTCTTGGACTGCTAATATTAGTCTTTCGTCTTTTGGTTTAAATGCATCTCTCCTTAATCATTCCTGCATTTGATCCTGACCAACATGAGATTGTTCTAAGGGGTTTCCATATTTGCAACTATATTTATGCATTTTCCATATTTCTTGCCTTCTCATCTGATCCTTCACCTGATATCCTTTCTTTTATTTTTTGACACATTCAATTGTTACCTGACTTTTACTTACTTCTGGTTTGATTTCCATTCCCGCTTGATGCCGATATGCTTCTGTTAAACTAAGTAGGGAAGTCATCTTAGACTTATTCTCCTCATGTTTCGAAACTTTTACTATCTTTGGGTCTTGTGAGGTCAGCAGATAGTTATGCAGTCATACTATTGCAGATCTATATATGTATTCAGTTTTGAGGACACCCATATCTCCTTCAGAATGGGAATATTTATCTATTTATTTATGTATTTATTTATGTATTTAACATTTGTTTATCGGGAAAGTCCGACTCGGAACAAAACCAATTTTCAGCGGAGGCCCAGGGAGAAACACTCCAGATGCATGTCTTTGAATATATAGTATTGGTATACACTGATCTTTATAAATTATTGGATGAGCATGAAGCATCCTGCTTATTTTCCTGTCCAACTTATCCAACATTTTTTGGGACCAGGCAATCTCTCCAAAACTGTAAGTTAGGAAAGGAAGAGCAAATGATTTATAGCTTGGACTTTGGTTGTAAATGTTAAGGCTTTTTTCTGGTATGAATTTAGTCTTCTAAAATATTCCTTTGCTAAGTTTTATTCACATTTGTTCATGTTTTATTGTTGATCCTTCATCAATTCCCAAATATTTCTACACTCCCTTTTGCTCAAGTTCATTTATTTTATTTATTTATTTTACATTTGTTTAGTGGGAAGGTCCGACTGGACAAAGCTGTTTCTTTTCAGCGGAGGCCCAGGGAGAAAAGCTCCGGAACAATTGCTAACATACTCTACATAAGATATTTACACATTCAGTTATAAAAATATAGCAGACAATAACATATGATTGCATAAGATATTTACATAAGCATAGCGGTTTAGACATACAATTAAAAGTTTAGCAGGTAAGGTAGTGACATTTGATTGTTGTCCATACAGAATGTTTAGTAGAGATAATCTTGAAGATGTACTGAAGATAAACAAGAAAGGAAAAACTAAAAAAGGAGGAGAATATATAGACAAGTTAATATGGGGTGCATTGACATTTTAAGGGAAAGCTTTTAAACTTAGTCTAGGGGAGAGTTAGTGGGTATAGATGGGACAGTGTGGAGTAGGTGACAATGAGTTGGTAAGAAATGTGTGATAATATGTAGTGCATTTGTGGGGTTTTTAAAGAGGTTGGATAGTGGACAGGTTTTCTATCACATTCCTGTCACATACTGATGTTTTCTTGGTGCTGCAGCTTTCCTTATTTAAAGGTTGTGTTTGCACATTTATTAAGATCAAATAACATTCTCTTATCATCTGAAAAAGTGTTCACAAGTACCAGTTGCGCTTTCAGTTCCTCATCTGATAAACTATGCAGATTTAAATCATCCACAAAAAGAAGATGAGAAGTCTCTATACTTTGTTGTTTGCTGGGAGTCTAATTATAGCCATGACCTAATCTGTTAAGCAGACAGCTTAATGGATTAAGGTCAAGACAAAAGAGTAGCAGTGACAGAGTCACCCTGGAATATCCCCCTTTGAATTTTTACCCCTGGAATAATATTTTTTCTTTATCATGACTTAACTGCAAAGTCATTTGCCACTGTTTCATGGATACTGTAATATAATTGGTCAGTGCAGGGTGTATCTTATACATTTTTAAGCACTCTTTATTTAATGAATCTGGGATACTATCAATTTTTTTGTAGTCTATCCATGTAATACTTAGGTTTTTCCCCTTTTTACAGTTCTCCATTCTGACTTTATTTAACAACAGATGATCCTTTGTTCTATATGACTTCCTTTTATTATCCTTTTGTTCTAATGCCATAATTGAGTTTTCTTCTAAGTGAGTATAAACTCTGTCAGCATCAATTCCAGTGTATAGTTTAGATGTTGTCAGAATGCAAGTTACTGGTCTGTGTTTTTAGGATAGCTTGCTTGTTCACTCTTACGTAGGAGCATTGTTTTTCCTGTTGTTAACCAGGTTGGTGTCTGTTTGGGGTGCATATACAAACAGTTTTTACTCATGGCTAAATCATAATTTAAAGATGTTAATACTTTGAGCCAGAAGTTGGGTACTGCATCTAGGCCTGGGGTTTTCCAGTTAGGAGTTTTTCTTAGCTTTGTTTCAATCCGTCTGGCCATTACTTCATCCCATTTCATATCCTGTACATTTGAACTTCTTATTCTTTTTTTTCTTTATATCCATTTTTTATCTTCGATATATGCTCCATAGGATCTTCATAGATACTTCTTCAAAATATATCTTAGTCTTCTTTTTTTATGGTGTTTCAATTCCTTTTGCCTTGTTTCCCAATTTTACATAAAACATTTTAGGTCATCAATAATTTGCTTATTTTGCACTTTTCCTTTATATTTCCATTATATTTCTTTATATTTATCTACATATATTCTATGTTTTTCTGCCTGTGCTGATATTTTTAATTTTATTATTTGTGATAGTGCATGATAGATCCTCATCTGTTCTGATAGTGCGCATTGCTTTTATCACATCTATCTTTCTGAGTATTTTTGTCAATCTGTTCCCTATTCTGTACTCTTTTGACAGTAACACATCTTGTCTTAATTGCTTTTCATTTTTTTTTAATTTCTCCAAATCCTTTGGGCTTCTAACACCATGATGGGAATGGACCCCATTCCTAAGTCAAAGTATGATTAAAGTTCATGAAATCAGTAATGTTTCACTCTTTGATGTCAACCAAAAGTGCTCTTCACAGCACCTGCAATGTGCCCAGTAATGACTTCTTCTGCAATTCGTATGGAGATACATGAATTGGTAACGTATTTAACTAGGATTGTAGACTCTTTTTTATAAGATCTGTTGGAACTATCTGGGTTCCTTTCATCCACATTGCTCTCATTTCTGCTTGCAAATCCTGATATTTATGACTCTGTGTCTCTCTGTACACAGGACACTGTAGTCACTGGGTGTTGCAATTTCAATGATCAATGGTACTTTTGTCTTCTTTTCCTGGACCACTATATCTGGTTTTGTAGCATCTATTTTTTGAACTGTTGGTAATGGATGATCCCATGTGATGTAGACTTTATCATTTACTATGATGCTTTGTGACTCATATTTCCAGCATTTTTCAGACACTTCATTACCATAATATTTGCAAAATCCCTAGTGCAACAGTCTTTCCACATTATTATACCTTTCAGTATACAGTTCTTTTGCCATTAGTATGTCAAAACCAGCAACAAGGTGTGCAACTGTTTCCAATTCTGTTTTACAAAACCTACATTTGTCTGTTTCTCCCACATGTATGCGATGTCGGTGTCCTTCTTGTCAACTTAATATGCTGTCTGCGGAACAGCTAACCAGTAACAATACTACTCTCATTTTGTCTTTTGTCATGTCCATTGTTAACTGGAAGTGCCCCTTAATATAACTCATCTTCTTGAACAGATTTTGTGTTGTTCACATCCATCTTTATCAACTTTTGCTATTATCTATGAAACTGTATTTAACATATTGTATCTTATGTCCTCTGTCTTTAGATATGCTTCTTTCTTCAGCCACTTCTAAAGCCTTCACAGACAGTGATTTTGCTTTCTTAATTTTCTTTCCATTTAGAATTAGTTTTGCCACTTCCTGGATAATATCTCAAACTTCTGTTTGTAGTTCTTCGGGTACTCTGTCCATTGTGCCCAATTCCTTATATTCATTGTTCCCCTACAATAGATATTCATTTGTAATGCTGCTCAGCTCAGATCTCACTGGCCTAGTCATGCTTCTTGTTTTCTGTAAGTTTAAATGTTGCAGTAAGAAATGCCAAGAGAAGCATAACAAATGATACTATTAATAGCTTGCTAAATACGAATTACAACACAGAAGAACACGAACTAACTATTGGCTGTGGCATAGACAGGAAAATCATTACCCAAGGGATATACATCTTGGCCTTTCAATATTTATCTGTATCTATATAAATATATGCATATATATATATATATATATATATATATATATATATATATATATATATATATATATATATATATATATAATCTAGCTATACATATATATATATATATATATATATATATAGTGTATACTGCACAGAAAGTTTAGTGAGCATTGTGACACATTTGTGTCTGACGTTTACATTGTATTGACAGCTTCTTGTAACACAGTTCTTTAATAGTCAGTGGTAGTTCAGGGAACACTGGATCAGCTACCCAGCAATGTGCAATTTATTATCTGATCATAGCAAACCCTAGTGGCATAATAAGATACTTACAATGAGTGATTTTATTGTTTAGCAACAAGGTTGTGCTCTACTACACAATATAGGCTGCACCTCTGAGCGCCTTATTTCAGTTATAAAATGACCCCCAATTATAACTGATAAAGATAAATGCAAAAGCAAGTAAGCCACAGAATAAATAAAAAATATATATTGAAAAAAATAGTCACTTGGATTAAGTTGCCTCTGACAGTATGAATCATATTGGGTTTATCTCATATGGGTAATTTACAGGGTTTGATCCTTACATTTGGGATGGGAAATTTGCCTACGCTTAAAATTGCCCACAAGTGTAGATAGCCTACTGATAACCTGTGAACTTACATACACACACACACACACACACACACACACACACACACACACACACACACACACACACACAAACACCCACACACCCACACATATACACACACGCGCGCGATTCTTTGGTTATTGCACAAAACAAACCATGATAGGTATGTATCATATTTTCATGCTAGTCATCAACAATGGAAGTGTCCAAACTAAATTTAGCTTCATTTTTACTATAACACAGCCCAGTAATAATCCTAAATACGAAATCCAGTAACTATTTGTATACTGTATTACATATACCGATCCTGTTTTATGATACTGTTTAGCTACTTGAACACCCAAAGAAGAAGAAATGTTTCCAAAGCTCTTTACCAGTTTCTTGGTCAGATGTACAGTATAATACTTTGGACAACACAATTTGCTATTCTGCAAACCTGCAGTAACTGTGTTTATTTTAAGGTATTTTAATCGAGATCTCAAGAAACCTAAAAAGAATGCAGAGTACAATGGGGCCCTAATTTTGACTGATTTTTCTCCTTAGTTCACTTAGACAATAAAATGGACTTTCAAATATTGAACTTGACCCATGACCATGCCTCTCAACTGTCCTGATTTTTGCAGAATGCCCAGATCTTCATCTCATAAAATTGTGTGTTTTCTGCCAAATCAGTAAGGATTGAAATCACTAAATATTTACATACATTTATGTTTCAGACTTCATTCTATCACCTTTCTAAACTTTAAAAGAGCAATATTTAAAACATGTCCCTATTTTTGATTCTCAGGCACAATTATTTTAGGCTTTGTCCAGATATTTTGTGCTAGCAGGTTGACAGATATGCCCCCCACACTACTTTCATGAGAAAAAGAGACATATGTTGCTTTTTTTCAATGACCAAGAGGATACTGATAATATAACTTTGGAGATTCTGGGTAGCTCACCCCCACATTTAGGATACAGGATAGCCTGTCACCATGCAAAGTACACTTACATGTCAATGAACCTGATCATCAGGGATTTAATCATGGGTGAGTCATAGTGGAAGGATTTACTATGTCCTTGTTTTAAAAATCAAGAAGAATATACATTAAAGTTATTCTTAGCTTTGCTGTATTGCTGTCCATCAAGCAGTGTAGCTGCATTGTTTGCATTCTTTCTCCAAATGTCGTGGTGATGCCTTCAGTAATTTGTCAATGTATGCATAAGTATATGTCTTACATCAAAATGAAATATTCCCCAGTGACCCTTCAGTAGTTTGTCCATGTATGCACAAACACCAGAATGAAACATTTCCCCCCAAAACCCTTCAACAGTCTGTCTGGG
>NC_056730.1:230999856-231002356 GCF_019279795.1 Protopterus annectens | reverse complement strand
CAGATACACAAATAATATGACTACAGCTGTAAAGGAATTCAGTCTGAGGTTACAAAACTGTAAGCAGTAATGAGCATACAATATAATCTTAGATAAACTAGCTGTACCAATTTCTTGTGAGTCATGGGGCATGCAACTCTAACCACTCAAATTTATTTTAAAATTACCTTTTAAGTAAAGATGGGATTTGAAATTACATTTCCACTATACTTTGCAATGTTTAATTTTAACCCAGTGCCATTTCTTTACTGAGGTGATGTTTATCTGGGTTGCATGCTAACCACTCTTGCATGTTATCTTGTTACTGCCTTCTGTAGCAGGCCATGTGTGGGCCACCATTAACACATTTCCCAGACAGACGTAAATACAAAGGCTTTGCCTTCATTATATCTGTTACCCCACCCAGTTGAACTCATGCGGGCCTCATATCCTGTGCTGCCTGTGCAAGCTGAGTATTAAGGTCCACATTATTGATACCAACTCATCTTTTTCTACTAGGAAGTTCTACAACTGATTCCTGAATACCTACTTTTCCACATTACCACAGCCCTTTCCTTGCACACAGGCTAAGATCAAATTTTGCCAGTTATCTGTCACTGATAACACTGATAATAATGATCTTCAGAAGGGTCTCTCCCTCTCTCTCTCTCTCTCTCTCTCTCTCTCTGTCTCTCTCTCACTTGCTCTCACCAGAGGTCCCTCATCATTTTTTGACTGTATTTGCCTGTGTAGTAGATTCTGGATCTCAAGTCAAGTGACTTTGCTGTACTGCCCTTATAGCTTGTCTATCAGATATGCAAGATATCTAGGTTTTATCTTTACAAACTAGTCATCTTCTTCCAAGCTTCATCATGTCAGTGAAACTACATTCACTGTCACATTCCTTAGCTTAGTTTCAGCAGGTTGATTGGTTTATTGACCCAGAGCTGCTGACCTTTATATTGGGTACCAACCAATAGGGGCACATGGCCCCTCCCACCTTTAGCTTGAGTCACAGGTATAGGCGACAGTAGGCCAGGTGTTCAACCCACTTAGCAAGAGGAAATATCCCTTATCTAAATCAAGATGACCAAATCACTTACACACTATTTTTACATCACTGACTGGCTAGCTCTGATATGGCACCAGTCTGTGGACCATATTCTCTAATCTGGAGTATACTGAGCACCCCATATAAAGACTAAAGCAATTGGTCTACCCCATTCTTTCCTCATTAAGGAAAATCGAGACTCAGTGCTGCTGCAACTGAATCTAATCATGTATGATTACTGATTTACTATGTATTATGTATAAAAGAATAGTAAATCAGCTTATTTAACAAACTCTGATAGTCTGTTTCCTTTTTTCAGCTTAAAATTAATCCAGAGCTGTTGGACATGCTCCACTTAAAGAAATCCCAATCCCTCCGAGCTATACACTCTAGGGACTTAAACCTTGTCGCCACAGTAAACAGAACATGCTGGAGGGATAGATTTCTGTTCCATTGACTTCCCATACTCTGGAACAAACTACCTATCTATATCAAACAAAGCTCCTCATTAGCACTCTTCAAGAAAAATCTTGATGATTGGATGGGAAATAGGAAATTCACCTCGGGGATTACCTCTGTGGCTCTGCTCAACAGGGGCACAGGAAAATAATTTTCTTGAGTAGCAAAAGCCAGGATACCTTTTTGGCTAGGCTTATATAGGCCTTAGGGCCAGTAGCCTAGTACCTACCTATGAACCTATGAACCTATGTATGCATTCTGCTGTCAAACCTCTCAAGTTCAACTGGGTGGGTTCAGCTTGAACCTAGTAGCTTTCATCCTTGAGAAATATACATCCAACATATTTTTTGAGATGACCCCCCCCCCCAAGCAAACATTGAGACAACATTCAAACTCAATAAGGACAGTGATTGGAGGGCAGGACTGAACTCTAGACATAGTCTAGGTTGAGGCAAGAATTATAAAAGTTTTACCACCAGAGTTGTACCAAGCTTATCTGATGCCCTGTGTAGTTCAATTATTAAGCACTCCATCAACTCTAAGTTGTGAAGCTGAGGATGAAAAAAAAATCATTTCAAAAGTGAAGTCGAAATAAAGGCAAAATAGCAGTCGTAGAGATAGACTGTAGTAATTATTTTGAATATCTAAACTGATTGCTACATAAATGGTGAAGTGGGAGTCATTTAGGATAAGAGTGAAAACCAGTTCTACTTGCACGACTATTGCAAAATGGTAATTATTTTTTTTATGTTTTATTGATTTATATACTGAAAGGGTGTGTGAATGTATTTATATATGGGTATACTAAAATTAAGTAAGACAGCCAAATATCAATGTCTTTAATGTAAACAAAAAATTGACAATGATGTCAACACACACACGTGTGTGTGTGTGTGTGTGTGTGTGTGTGTGTGTGTGTGTGTGTGTGTGTGTGTGTGTTTATGTGTGTATGTCAGGGTTAACCACTTGGAAGTGGCTGTAGGGTATTCGATTGTATTGACTAACATTGAT
>NC_056730.1:230872356-230994856 GCF_019279795.1 Protopterus annectens | reverse complement strand
ACTACAAGTGCTTTTGTACCATTAGCTCATGGCACACTTACCTGCTGCCACTCACTTGTGTTGTCAAGTGCCATAACTCCTACCACCCCAGTTCCCATCCACTATCACTAAGCTAATTATCCTGCCTAGAACTCTGATCCTAACCCTAAAAATCATCCTGATAGCTCCCTAAACCTAAAATCCACCTCACACCCCATAATCCTAACCCTGCCATAACTCCCTGTCACCCCTAAACTTAAAATCCCCTCCACTCCTTAACCATTCTCTAACTTCTGATTGCTAACAAAATCAAAAATCCCCCACCCTGAGCTAAATGCCAGTTGCTCCTTAAACCTAAAATCCCCCACTTACCCTAACCCTAATCCTGTGCTAACTCCTAAACCGAAAAATTCCTCCCCATTCCTAAAGCTAAAGCACCCCTCCCAGTTTCTCTTCTCCACTTACCATTTTTGAGGCAAAACCTTGATGGCATCTGACCATTGTGGCAGCTGTGTTTCTGGACTTTCATTCGAGTTTGCGCAACTGCTCAACCATGTTGGAGGATGGGGAATTAGTTACTCACACCCCTGGCTGTGAGTTAGTAGAAATCAAGCTGCTGAAGCTCGCGCAGCTGTGAGGCTCCCAAGGAGATTACCTCCTTCTGTTATTACCGACTTATGCAGTGTTACTAAGTAAAATCATAGTTTCATAAGTTTATAGATTCATAGGAGGTTACTAGGCTAGTGGTCCTAGAGCCATAATAAGCCTAGCCATGTTAATTCCAAGTTGCCGCAATTGTTTTTGGATAGATGGACGTAATTTGCGGAGTGAGTCTTTGATAAACACCGACTGCCCCTGTCCATGATGGACATGGGTGTCACCGGGGTGAATTTGCAGTCTCCCATCCATTTGTCCAGATTGCAACTGAATAGGATGAGTGAGAAGCTCTGCTTCACGTGAACTGGAAGTTTATTATAGAATAGCATCAATCTCTGGGAGATAAATCTGTCTGTCCAGCAAGTTCTGTTAATGCCACAGGCTAGGTTAAGATCCCTAGAACAAGTTGACTTATGCATCATTTGACTTGCGGATGTGCAGCATTTCCATCAGGGCAGGGTCAGAGACTGCCCTGTATACCTCTCAACCTCTTAACTCAAGAAGTCTGGACAAAGCCTAAAATAATGGGGAAACAAAGGCCCAAAAATAGGGACAGATTTTAAATATTATTGTTATAAACTTAGAAATCTGGTACAACAACAGGATTTGTGTTAGCATGCAGTTTCTGATAGATATGAAGACTGAAACTCAAACATATGTCATTATTTGGTCATTTTTAGTGACTTCAGTCCTCTGTGATTTGCCAGAAAACCACTGATTTTTTGAGGAATAGGCCAAATATTTGAGGCAAAAATCTGAACATTCTGCAAAAATCTGTACAGTTGAGAGGTATGAGTGCCCTGTAGGCCAGGCACAAGTCGCCTTTCAGCAGCTGATATGATAAAGAGTACAATGACAGGGCTTTCAATCTAGCCACATAATCATGGTTTGGAGGCTCTGCATTTTCTTGGTAAGAAACCTCCTTAGTCTCTCCAGCTGCTGCAGGTGTCTGGTGAGATACATGCAGAAGAGAGCATTATACTCAATTAATGGTCTGATGAGGGACAAGTACAGTGGAGTTATGACATCCTTAGACCTAGATGTAATGCCTTACTTCTGAGATGTGCAACAGAGAAGGCTTTCCTTACCACTGTGGAGACTTGGTGGTCGAAGTTCAGATTGCTTTCTATCAGTGTTCCAAGATCTTGCTCCACTGGGTTTGAACTTGGGGGGACAGGGTACTGTCAATATTGTAATTAGCAGGGAATTCCATTACTTTTTTGCATTTAGTTTTAGACTGTGGCTTTGGCATTAGTCATTTGTCTGTGTTAGCCCCTCCTGTAATATGTTAACATCACTGGGGGGCTCAATGATTGCACATAATTTGCAATCATAATTTGAAAATATCAAAAGTCACTTGGTAGTTTGAGGCTATGAAAGTCTCAGCATGCTAATATGTTGTTTGTTATAACCATCTACACAGAAACTGGATGCCTGAAAATGCAGCAGGTAATAAGTTAGTTTGTTTAAAAGTTGCTTGGCAGAGGGGCTGTTCTTTCAGTAGCAAAACCATTTTGCAAGCTAAATTGTCTGTACTGCATGAGTTTGCTGTACGTAATTACAAAATTATATAAGCATATCCTTCAAGTATGAACTCCAAATCAAGAATTATAAAAGGAATGCTGCTGGCAACTAGCTCACATACAGTTATCATAATCTTGATGAAGTAGTCAATCTCTATAATACTTACACAAACAGTTGCAGTTTTATGTATGTTATGTTTTGAAGTGCAGTTGTCACATTTCTGTGCCACTCTCCTTTCTGTATAACCTGCCTTCCCAAAATGTACAGTTCTCTGATATGCATATAGTTTATTTATTAGTTATGTTCTTTAAAAGGAAATATTTCAAAATATAATATAGGTATATAACTTACCCAACAATAAGAGTACTGAACACAGCACATATTTTCAAATGTTTTGACTTTTCTTTCACTGCTAGGAAACTGATATACTCTCTCATGTGTTATAAAATATTGAGGTAAAAATGCATTGCAAAAAGTATTTTTTATCCAAATGAGAGTTAGCATTAGTTTATGTAAAAGGTGTATATTTTTAGGCTATATTTATAATTTGTGTCCTGCCTCTGGATAATAAGTAACTTAATGAATATATGCAGCCATCAGCAAGAACCTTTAATGGTTGTTTATTTCACTAGTAAACAGCATCCATTATCTGGCTCTGCATGCATACTGATAAGCATTAATGATAATAAACATGAAATTCCTTATAATTGATGAAAACAAACACAGCTGATTAGATATTGCACATAGCTTTTCTCACTTTGTAATTTCCTGTCTGGTAAGTATATTCTGGCAATTGGAAATGAACTATATGTATAAAAAATTTAATGAACTGATGTGTCTCAGTGATGTTTTTATAACAAGTTAGGACGTGTCTGGGCAGTCCACTAATCTTGTAAAATATTAATTGCACTTGGATGTAAAAATCTATTTTGGAAGAACTGCTTTCTTGTATTGCTGCACTATATGTGACTAATTATTTAAGGGTGACATACTTGTGTAAAGATGTTTCAAAGAATATGTGTAATTTATTTTTAACCTGAGCAGAAACGTAAAGATCCTGTGCAAAGGGGAGAAGCAGGATCTGGCACCTGCATTCCATTTCCAAGTTAATCAGTGTATCCTGTTGTCTTGCAGTGTTGACATTATGTACTTTTTACTTGTCTTTTTCATTAACCAAACTGTATTTAAAGTAAATAAAGTGACCTTTAAGCTACCAGAATGTTACCTATGATGTTTGCACACTTATAGTTTCATAGTTTCATAGTTTAGTACTAGGCTATCTGCCCTGGGGCATTTGTAAGCCTAGCCATAGTGATGTGGCTTTTGCCACCCCATGAAATGGTACAAAAATGCACAGAATAGATTTAGAATACTGTGCCTCTGTCTAGTAGTGACACAGTGAAGGTCCCCTTATATAATAGAATTAGTTTACTGTGCCCCTGCCTAGTAGTGACACAGATGTGACCCCTGGGGTAAACTTACGATCTCCCATCCACTCATCAAGATTTCTCTTGAAGAGAGTCAGTGAGATGCTCTGCCTAACATGAACTGGGATCTTGTTCCAGAGCATGGGAAGCCTCTGGGTTATGAATCTATCCCTCCAGCATGTCCTATTCATACTTGTGCCGAGGTTTAAGTCTTTAGCTCTCGTGGTTCTGATGGATTTGGATTTTTTGAGGTGGAGCATGTCCATCAGTTCCTGATTGGACATGGCCTTGTACGTCAGGCAGAGATCACCTCTGAGCAGGTGGTATGCTACTGAATAGAGCTGGAGTTTCTTTAGTCTGGCAGAATAAGACATATGTTGGAGACCCTTGGTCCTCTTAGTGAGGTACTTTTGTGGTCTCTCCAGCTGTTGCAAATGCCGGGTGAGGTACATACCAAATGGGGCATTGTACTCAATCGTGGGTCTGATGAGGGAGGAGTATAGGGGTACAATGACATTCTTGGATCTGGATGTGAATCCCTTCATGATAAGGTGTACAAGGTAGAATGTCTTTCTAACCACTTTGGCAACGTGGGTGTCAAATGAGAGGTCGCTGTCGACTTGGGTCCCTAGGTCTCTGATTACTTTTTCCGTACTCAGTGGGTTGCTGTCTATGTGATAATTTGTGGGTACTTTGTTTTTCCCAAAGGGGATGACTATACATTTTTTGGCATTCAGTTTAAGGCCATGACTCCGGCACCAGTTGTCCGTTTCTGTGAGGCCCTTTTGTAGGATGTATGTGTCCGCTGGTGTATCGACTATGGCGCCTAGTTTGCAGTCATCTGTGAACTTTGTCAGCCACAACCCTCCAATGTTTGCTTTAACATCTGAGAAATAAATGCCGAACAAGAGGGGTCCCAGGACAGATCCCTGTGGGACACCACTTGTGACTGGCTTTGAGTCTGACATTGCTCCAGCGATTTTAACTTTATGGGTTCTGTCCTTTAGCCAGTTTGCAACCCATCTAGTGACATAAGGGTTTACATTTAAGCTGTTGAGCTTATCTATGATGCCTGAGTGGGGTATTGTGTCGAAGGCCTTAGCCAAGTCCAGGTAGGCTGTATGGACTGCTTTGCCCTCATCAATGGCTCTAGTGACTGTTTCGAAAAAGTCAATCAGGTTCAAAAGGCAGGATCTGCCCTTTACAAAGCCGAACTGGGTGGGGTCAAGTGTCTGTAGGTCCCCAATGTCTCTGTTTATGAGTTCCATAATGATTCTTTCCATAGCTTTGCAGACCAGGCTGGTTAAGCTTATGGGGCGGTAGTTCCCATAACTTCCCACTTCCTGGTGTGTATCTGAGGCTGGCACTTTTGGGCAATGTGGTCATATGTTTGAGGGGACAAAAGTCTTACTTTCCTGACTCTCTCATCCAGAACCAGTTATACATACCTTTCAACTGTCCAAGTCTTTTGCTTCATAATTTTGATCTGTTCCATTAAGAAGTTGTGGTTTTCTGGCAAATCATTGAGTTCTGAAATCTCTAAACAATGAGATATTTGAGTTTCTAGTTTTTTGCCCTTCAGAAAATATACACCAATACAAAGTCTGTTGTTTCATCAACTTTCTAAGCTTATAAGAGCAATATTTAAAATCATTCCTTGATTTTGAGCCATTGCTTCCCCATTATTTTAGCCTTGCCCAGAATTTCTACACTAAGAGGTCGAAAGGTATATGGTCAGCATCAGACAGTAAAGGTGTGCAAGTGTTGCTTGTACATACCATGATTTGTTACAATTATCTGGATAATAATACTCATGGTGACATTTTAAAGAAGGGTGCTTAATAGTTACCTATTACTGAAAGCCAATGTTATTTTGGCTTGTAGACTGCTAACTGCTATTCAATGATTCCTTCTGGGTAGACAGAGATGAAGGACAGGCATGCAGAACACCAGCCCACTTTCCTGCTGTTTGAATTACACTTCCTGCTCAGCCGAGTACATGCACATCCTGTTTGGGTTCCTTCTGTGTATTCAACTGTCATTTGATGGTTACTTTTGCAGCTTGTCTGCAAGTCTGTTTCGCTGTGATAGAACCATGGTTCATGGGGTGAAAGCTACCAGGAAGTTTTGTGGGATGGAAGAGAAGAAAAATGAACATATAATAGGTTGCTTCTTATTTCTGCAAAATTCTGAACTTTTGAGAGGTTATGTATGTTTGCAGACACTAGTAGATCATTTTTTATTCTAAACATAAACTTTTGTATATTAGAAACAGTCTGAAGAATGGACTGTGTGACAGGTTTTGTTTGGCAGCAATATCCCTTACAGCAAGGTGTGCTGAAAAAGTATATTTTCTGGACCTACTTCCAATGCAGGTGTACTTGGTGTCTGTCTATGAAACTAATAATTTATCTTTAAATGAGATAGAAAATAAAGTGAAAAAGGTTGTACAGCTCATTTTACAATTTTATGTGAAGCTACTGTTTATTATTACTCATATTGATCTAGAGAACAGGGTTAGACGCATGCAAAATTGTACTTTTTTTCTTATTCAACAGCAATTCTACCTCTTGTAGTACCAGAAAGGATACAGCAGTAGAAAGGTATTATTATAGCAGATGTGATTTGATATGTACTAAGGTATTATTATAATAGATTTAAATTGATATGTACTCATCTGATATACCAAATACCAAAGTAGATAAAGACAATCTAGATTATAAATGTACAGTTAACCACCTTCTTGAACTCACCTTGCTTGCTAGTCCTTGTTTAATAGGATAAATATAACATGTACAGTTTCTGCTTGAAAATTATGACTATTAATTAAGCAATGTCACTTAAGAACAATAGTACTGCATAACAGTAAATAGTCAATATCAGCAAAAACATGATGAATGCATACTATGATGAAAGCACTACTAAACTGGATACACAGCCATGGCTGAATGAGTAGCAGAAGGGTTAATTTCACAGCTGCAAAACAGTCCTAGCTAAGGAAAACTATACCATCTACAATAAAAACATAAAATGTAATGCTCAAAATGAGGTCCATTTTGTAGGCTGTATATCACAATGTATGATGTGGGACGTCCACTACCCTGAGCAAAATACCACCTTCATATGTTCTGACATCTTTCTGCTTCTGCAGCATCATACATGCACACACACACACTTACATATATATATATATATATATATATATATATATATATATATATATATATATATATATATATATATATATATATATATATATATATATGTAGGTCTACTTCATATGACCTAAATTTCATTTCACTAAAATTCATTTGACCGAGACCATATAACCTAAAGTTCACTTGACTGAAACTCATAACACCGACAGCTTACAAAGCTAAATTTCAACATAGTAGTGACAGTGTGTAGACTACTGTAAGGTAAGTAAAAGGTATATGCCCTTTTCCCCACTGTAGTGTGATTGTGGAGTTAGTATATATAGTTGAGGGGTGGGGGGTGTAGCCCCCCACCTAGTTTGGTTTTATATCATCTGGTTTCTGACAAGAGGGTATATAATTAGTTTTTAAAGTCTGGAAAGTGTTAATAATTGGTATTGTAAGTGTGCACAGCTATAGTTTGCAATTTAGTGTGTTGAAATCTAGCATTGTAAGGTGTCGGTGTTATGAGTTATGAGTTTCAGTCAAGGGAGTTTTCAGTATTATGAACTTTAGGTTATATCATCTCGGTCAAATGAATGTCAGTCATATGAAAGTTAGGTCATATGAAGTAGACCCGTGTGTGTGTGTGTGTGTGTGTGTGTGTGTGTGTGTGTGTGTGTGTGTGTGTGTGTGTGTGTGTGTGTGTGTGTGTGTGTGTGCGTGCATGCGTGTGTGTGTGTGTGTGTGTGTGTGTGTGTGTGTGTGTGTGTGTGTGTGTGTATATGCCTAATAACACATATAAATACAGAGACATACACGCACATATATGTATATATATATATATATATATATATATATATATATATATATATATATATATATATATATATAGATAGATATATAGATAGATATAAATAAATATATATATATATATATATATATATATATATATATATATATAGATATATGGTTCCACTTTATAATCTCGAAATACTGAAATCTCGAATTTCAGTATCTCTAAACTATAAAGGCTAATGACTCAAAATCACAAAACACACAATCATGAACATACATAGACCATACACCACACAACACACACACCATTCTACCCACAGCACACAAACTATACAACCCTACACTACATGTAAGCAGGAGGGCAAGCCCTTCCTATTACAAGAACAAAAGTTCACTACTTCGAACCTGTAATAGGAAGCCTCACTTCTGCGAAAGTTCACTTTAATGAAAGTGAACTTTTGTGTAAGTGCACTTCACCGAAAACACTGCAGCACAGTGGAGGACATAAAAAACAAGCTATGTCCTCCACTATGGTGCAATAGTCACAGACCTTAGGGTTAGGGCACGGGTTAGGGTAAGAGGATAGTTAGTAAAGCTATCCCCTTACCCTAACCCATGCCCAACCCTAAGGATCGTGACTAATGCACCATAGTGGAGGACAATGCTATGTCCTTCACTGTGCTGCAGTCATCACGGACCTTAGGGTTAGGGCAAGGGACATGGTAAGGGGATCGCCCATAGGGCTATCCCCTTAATATGACCCATGCCCTAACCCTAAGGTCCGTGAGTACTGCACAGAAGTTCAGTACAACACCCATTCATTGTATTGAACTTCTCGTAAGTGCACTTTCGATTAAGTGCACTTTCGCTGCAGTGAGCATTCCATGCACTATTTTGAATTATTGAAAACTCGATCTAGTGTATGGAACCCATATATATATGTATATATATATATATATATATATATATATATATATATATATATATATATATATATAGATCTACTTCCGACCTAAAACTCATTTTACTGACACCCATTTGATCAAATTTCATTTGACTGACAACTCATTTGACTCACTCCCATTTCACCGAGAGCTTACAATGCTGAATTTCAACATACTAAATGTTAAACCATAGACAGGCACACTTAGAACACCAATAACTAACCATTTCCAGAACTGAAAAAACTACTTACTTACCTTCTTAACAGAAATGGGACAATGTACAACCAAACTAGGTGGGGGTCTACATTTCACTCCCCCCAATGTGTGGGGCTGTGCCCCCCATACACCCCCCGATTATATATATTTCCTCCATGATCGCACTACAGTGGGGAAAAGTGCATATACCTTTAACTTGCCTTGCAGTACTCTACACACTGCCACTCCTGCTGAGAATGCAAAAAACATTAAACAAATTACTTTAGATACTCCCCATAAAAATGTAAAGAGACAAACCCACATTTAGAAACACTACAACACTACTTTCTACATGACCATTGGAATTTTTACAATCAGGACTGTAAGTTACAATAATTCTTTTTATCAAAAGCAAATCACAGGTGAAGGAAAACCCACAACAAGTCTATCCCCTGGATTCAGCAAGCCCTGCATGGCATGCAGGATTAGTGCAGGAGCTCCATCAGGAAATATGTCTGCCGTGCGATCCAGGAATAACATGTAGGGATGTGCACGAGCGCTTCTGCACTAGTCCTGCATGGACTCAGCCCCTGTATGCATATTACCCCATTTGCAGGAGAAATCCATGCAAATGAGGTGAATGTGCGATCCAGGAAGCTGGAAACTAGCCGTGCAGGACTAGTGTAATCTGCAGAAATGTACTCCGCCAGTAACGGTGTACATTTCTGCAAACTACAAAACGGAGCCATGACAGCTCCAAATAAAGGGTGGATATCATGTAGAAAGCATGCTAATGGCCAACTATAAGGCCACTGGCATGGAAAACAGTTGCAAAAATAAAAAAAAAATCAACCTTTATTTTTTTTTTGCCGATCTCGGATGTTTAAGCGTAGGGCAGCGGCACGCAAATGGGATCGGGCGGAAAATAAGAAATAAAACATAAAATAAGCATTCTAAACAAAATCACTATTTTGCCATTATACTCAATGGCAGGCAGAAGACAACATGGCCAGTGAATAGTGGTTGCTAAGAGGGGAGGCTCAGTGTGGGACATGTAACTATGCAACAGCAGGCAATCCTATGCAAATGAGGGTAATGATACTGAATCCCAGATTTCCCCTGCATGCTAGTCAGCTCCCAACAGTTTAAGAGCAGGAATAGCTTGGTGCAAGCCTAGGAGTTAGCCGATATCATAGGGGGGGGGTTGTCAGGCATACTGTAAGCAGATTGGAGCCCTGTGGCTCAGGTTTGCCTTTAGCTTAGCAGAGCTAAACAAGGGTGTGTGTCTGAGACTGCCCAACACTCTTTACATTGCCTAAGTGGGTGTGCACCAGGTTTTAAAGACAAAATAATTAAAAAAAACAGGAAATAGCAACTCTGTGCATATTTGAGCACTGTGTTTGCGCGGCGCGCCCCCGGGCTTAAACAAGAAGGCAATGGGAAGGGAAAACAGCAGTAGGAAGTTAATCTAGGAGAACTAGCATAGCTGGCAGGTGAAATGTATCAAAATCAGCCAATTACACAGGCAGCAGACCAGCCCACCCCAGAACACTACTATAAACTAGGCAAACACCTTTCCCTCTGTTTTTTCCAACATACTCTACACCACTGGTGTATATAAGCGGGGAACTTTTAACAAACAAAACAACAAATGATAGGGGCTGCAATAGCTATCATATAACAACATGTGGAAGAGGCTGAGGGTGGTGAGGATGTGAATCCTGTCAACCAACCCACAATGAGGAGATGGAGAAGAATGTACAGACCCAGGGTAACCTACCAGGGGCTACATGAGCTGGAGCTAGTGGAGCGTTATAGGGTGGACAGGGATCTCCTACAGCAAATTGTTGAGCTGTGCTGGCCATGCCTGACACACAGAACTAACAGAGGGGAACCCATCCCAGTGGATACCAAGGTATGTGTAGGTCTAAGAATACTAACTACAGGTACCTTCCAAAGGTGAACTAGGGATATGATAGGGATCTCACAGGCATCAGCATCCAGGGTACTCCACCAGTTCCTGGATGCCATGTCAGCACATGCCGATGAGCACGTATATTTCCCTAACACCCGTGAGGCGTTGGCCAGCAATATGCATCTGTTCCACCAAATAGCAGAATACCCTGAGGTAGTGGGTGCTATAGACTGCACGCACATATGCATCAAACCACCACCCGGTGAGTGGGGTAGGGTCTACATCAACCACAAAGACTTCCCCTCCATCGACTGCCAGGTCGTATGCAATGCCCAGGGCATAAAAATTAATGTAATGAATGACCAGCCAGTAAAAACACAGGTTTATTCAAACTTGATGTCTCGGCTTTGACAAAAGCCTTCAATGAGTTAAAACTTACATTGAGTATACTTGCCTCTTATAGTATAATCAATGAAACGATAAAACAATTAATTAATCAAACATTTCCAATTAAGTTCTTCATTTATTCCAAATGGATGTAATGTATTAAATTTAAGAATATATACAGATTCTTTAAATAAAAGTTTGTTCTTTAACAAACATGAATCAAACACTGAAACTTTCACATGTTCTAAAATAGTGCCCTGTAAATCTTTGTTATTTCCATGATGAAAACGCTCAAAATGAACTGCTACAGAGCTTTCTTGAATTTTGCATTGGAAGAGAAATTTCATGAATTCCATGGTACAAAGAATTCCATTGCATATAATTTAACAAAAATGGAATGGAAAGCTCTTATTGCTTATTATGAATGATATTATATTTAAACCTTCAGATAAGGGGAATAAATTAGTGGTCGTTCATTATATTTCCTTGGTTTTCCTTGGTTTTCGTGGTTTGTTATTCATAAAAATTAATGTGTCTGCTGTCTGCCCTGGAAGCTATCATGATTCCCACATCTGACATCTGACACAGCTGTACCTGATATTTGCCAATGGGTCATCCCTTACAGTCTCCTAGTGGGGGATGCTGGTTATGCACTGGAGCATTGTCTGATGACACCCATCAGAAATGCACACACACCCAAACAAGAACTCCATAATGAGGCACACGTACAGACCAGAATTATAATAGAGTGTGTGTTTGGGATGCTCAAGTCATGGTTCCTGTGCCTGGACACATCTAGTGGAGCCTTGCAGTAATCACCAGCTACATGTACCCAAATTCTCATTGTATGTGCCATGCTACACAATATCATCCTGCGGAAACAGATGCAACAGGATCAGCACGGGACAGGGCCACACAGCCCACCCCCCCACCATTGCCAAGGCTTGCACAGGCACAGAGTGACTCAGAGAAGGAACAACCTGAGCCTGCTCCAGTAGGCAGAAAGAGGAGTGCCCAGTATGCCCTGGCCTTGACAAAGAGGCAATGCATTGTACATACACTGACATAGGAGGGACCCAGGGAATGACACCTCTCTCTGACTTTCACATACAGTAAAAGGGATGCCAAACATGACGCTACCTGTGTTCAAGCCATCTGTAGGAAGTGTACTATGTGCATCCGACATAGGCCCTTCAGCACCACCCTCAATACTGGCACACTCACAAGATAAGTCACTCAACTTACCAATTGCCGAATGTAGTAGTATGTGTTGTTACCTGTATCTATGGTATGGATGTGAGCATGCAAGGGAATTGGGTGGCTAAATGTGATGCCAGCAGATAGTAGACACCTATAGTGGCAGAATGAGATCTGTAACAAATACGAGTGTCACCATAGTAGCCAGTACTACACATAGTGAGAAAACCCACTGAAGGAAATGTGCTGGGCCACATGTGTGTCCGTATGACACACACATGCCAGTCAGGGAGGTTCACATACCCAACAACAGTCACAGCCAGCAGGACAGGTATAGACAAACACAAACAAAGGCTGTGCTAAGGCCACTGAATGATGCCTATGGGTACCCCCCCAGGCCTACACAGAAAGACAGAAAGACTATATCAACTCAGGCAGTGGGATGTTAGTTCTGAAGGGTAGGAAGTCAGAAACTAATATTTAGATCAATGAACTGTAAGACCTGTAGTACACTGGCATGCCTCTAGTCAGCATGATAGATTAGAAAACGTAATGAAATGGAGTACCTGACATACCAGTACAGTCATAGCAAATGTGTACAAGTGTCAGGTGTGCCCCCCAATCCTGTGTAGCAATGTAGAAACAGTCAGGTGTGCCCCCCCATATCCTACGTAGACAGTAGTAACAGTCAGGTGTGCCCCCCCAATCCTATGTAGAAATGTAGTACTGGTCTGGTGTCCCCCCCCAATCTGATGTACACACATTGTAACAGTCAGGTGTGCCCCCCAATCCTATGTAGAAATGTAGTGACAGTCAAGTGTGCCCCCCAATCCTGTGCAGCAATGTAGAAACAGTCAGGTGTGTCCCCCTCGTATCCTGTGTAGACATGTAGGAACAGTCAGGTGTGCCCCCCCCCAATCCTATGTAGAAATATAGTAGCATGTATGTGTAGTTATAATAACAGTGGAACACAAATGCCCAGAGGTGGCCAAGGTAGGAGGAGAGATTGTAGCATTTGCACAATATGCAGGTATGTGTGTGCTAGGTTGGTGTGTGTGTCATACTGTGTAAGAGTGGTCAGTATGTATGCATGTTGAGGTATGACCTGGTGGCCATTTTCTACTACTGCTGATGACAGGGCCAAGTCCTCACAACTGCAGTGCCAAAGACAATTCCTACCAATATAACACATGCTATCAGTAAGCCATTGTAAATGTATGGTGGTAATACGTGTCATCATCTGAAAGATTGACATGGCGTGGCTGTTGGTCTAGATATACAAGCAGTACACAGGGCAAAGTACCCCAGACATACAGTATATAATGTGTAACTGTGAAATGGACGCACCCTTGGAATTGTACATACAGGTATGCATCACATTATCTGGGCCTGTAGTAGGGGATACTGGTGTTATCTGCCCGAACACTTGCAGATCACAAAAGTGGTAGGTCTGATGTATTGTGAAACAGCTGATGAACTTGCACATGCCAGCATGACTGGAATACCCATGCATATATGTGTGTCAGATGCAAGTAGTGTCCATAGCACACACGCATCCAGCTTACTCAAACACCACCCACAGGTACCTCTCTGGTCATATCCCTACTGTTGGGAATGGGTACAATATGACCCCCCCTGTATATGGCAATAGTGAAGGAATGCAGCATGCAGTGCAGGTGTCCCATGCGGGTGTGTTCCTAGCCATAGGTAGCACCCTGCCAGCATCCACACCACCTGATCAAGACTGATAGAAAGTATTGGCATGAAAACCTAGCACACCTACCCTGTCACCCCAGGGGAATATAGTGTATGGCAGTCTGAGACTGCAGGACTGACAAAATGCAATGGCCTGCCACAGCTGGCCCGCAATACCACCAAATGGCCTACAGGCCTCTGGCAAAGGCCTGTGTCTCACACGTACTGCCAATGCTTGTGATGTAATGGACACCCAAATAACAACATACACTCCTCATAAGCCATATGCAAAGCCATGTGGACAAACCACAGTAACATATCCACCATGTCCCACTGCATGAACTGTGTACCAACACCAAAACACAGCTGTGATGAGGTGATATAACCTTAGGGAAAGTATCAGAGAATGTATGCATAATGTATGTAAGAGGATAGAATAACGGGGGGGCATGGGCAGCATGGAATGTGCAAGGTCCGACACACAGCTGTGTGCACACACTATTCCTGGCTGCAAACACATACATGGGTGGCTACAAACCTGCCCATCCACCACAATAGGGGTAATATCCTGACTCATGGCCCCTGCCTCTGGGTAACCTGTGTGAATCTGTACAGCTGTGAGGTATTGCCACAGCAAGATAAGGCCATACTGTCATGTCAATGGATGGACAAGTATAGGATACTCTGCCAGAACAGTACCAAGGTACTGAACCGGATACACAGTCCCAGCAGCAAGTGTCTGCAGCTCCCCCTCCAGAATGGCATAACTTACCATGAATATGTAGGTGTCTGCCCACAATACCAGGCACACTTGGAGTCACCCTTGTCCCCCAGGACATCACTGTGAGCAAGAATGCCAACCTGACAGTACATGAGGAAATAAACCATCACAGTGTATAACAGTACACATGTCTGAATATTTCTGCTAACACCAGTACCATGTAGCAGAAGCAGCACAGATACAATCACCTACAGTACACACTATGCCCTGCATAGTTTGTCCCTATATTGCCAAATGATCTACGGATACCCTGCAGAAACAGTTTGCTACCTGTAGGTGTACAACACAAAGGTCTGCACTGGAGTACAAACTACCTGGAATGGATCCACACAATCAAAACAGAAGGGCATACTGGGCATGCTCACACACAAACAAATGAAGCCCATGTCTGCAAACAACAGTGGGCACTCCTCAGTATGCACCAGCCATGCTTTACACACACAGTGGATAGGAATACAGACATATATCCAAGAACAACATATAATAAGCCAAAAGTAGACATACATAGATGTGTGGAAGAATATGACTGTGACAAATAGCCATCCATCATGAGGCCAGTCCCACCCAGAGCACAGCCAAATGACTACAACCACATGATGTGTAAATGCCACTCACCGTAGACATTAGCTACCAGTATCTGTCAGCATTACAGACTAAGTGGTGCAAGTGCTAGCTGTGCAACATGATAGTACAAGGCAGTAGTCATCTAGCAGCTGTATACATGTACCTGCAGAATATAACCCTGCGTGTGCTCGCATGTGCTGTGTCAACCTTTAAATGAATTGGTTATGGCCCGTGCACACACACTGCCCTCCCCATAGCCCTACTATGACAAATCTGCTGATGTCATCCAGTTTAAAATATACCTTTGGGAATGGAGTAGCCCACTAATCTCTGTGGTGAGTCCTAAAACTGTGTGATAAACTAGTTAGTTAGGAGTTCTAATCTCAGACATGGCAACTGTGTGTGTGTGTGTTTGTCTCAGTCTGTGTAGGGAGCAATGATTTTTAGGCTAGTCATGCTCACTACAATTCAAATGCCCTACTTTGGCAAAGTGACTGATGCCATTCAATGTGAAATACACCTTGGGAAAAGTGTAGCCCAATAATCTCTGTGGCGCGTCCTATAACTGCGTACTGCTGTAGTGTGATAAACTAGTAAGGTAGGAATTCTAATCCCAGACATGGCAACTGTGTGTTTGTGTGTGTCTCTGTCTATATAGGAAACAATGCTTTTTAGGCTAGTCACACTCACTACAATTCAAATGCCCTACATTAGTAAGGTTGCTGATGTCATTAACTGTGAAATACACCTTTGGGAAAGATGTAGCCCAGTAATTTAAGTGGCGTGTCCTATAAATGAATACTGCTGTAGTGTGATAAACTAATTAGGTAGGAGTTCTAATCCCAGACATGGCAACTGTGTGTTCGTGTGTGTCTCTGTCTGTATAGGAAGCAATGCTTTTTAGGCTAGTCATGCTCACTACAATTCAAATGTCTTACTTTGGTAAGGCTGCTGATATTATTCACTGTGAAATACACCTTTGGAACAGTGTAGCCCTGTAATCCCCGTGGTACATTCTGTAACTGCATAATGATGTAGTGTGATACACGCATTAAGTAGGAATTCTAATCCCAGACATGGCAACTGTTTGTGTGTGTTTGTGTGTCTCTGTTTGAGTAGGGAGCAAGGATTTTAGGCTAGGCACACTCACTACAAATCAAATGCCCTACTTTGGCATGGTTGCTGATGTCATTCACTGTGTAATACACCTTTGGGAAAAGTGCAGCCCAATAATTTCTGTGGTGTGTCCTATAACATCATAATGCTGTGGTGTGATATAGAACTCTGGTAGGGGTTCTAGTACCACACATGGCAAGTGTGGATGTTTGTCTATGTGTTTTGTTGTTTGTGTAGGGAGCAATGCATTTTAAGCTAGTCACACTCACTACAGATCAAATGCCTTACTTTGGCAAGGATGCGTATGTCATTCACTGTGAAATACACCTTTGGGAAAGGTATAGCCCAGTAATCTCCGTGGCGTGTCATATAACAGCGCAATGCTGTAGTGTAATATAGTACTCTGGTAGGGGTTCTATTCCCACACATGGAAAGTGTGGATGTTTGTGTGTGTGTTTCTATGTCTGTGTAGGGAGCAATGCTTTTTAGGCTAGTCACACTCACTACAGAGCAAATATCCTACTTTGGCAAGCCTGCTGATGTCATTCATTGTGAAATACACCTTTAACGAAGGAGTACTCCAGTAATCTCCTTGGTGTGTCCTATAACTGAGTAGTACTGTAGTGTAATAAACTATTTAGGTAGGAGTTCTAATCCCAGATGTGGCAGGTGTGTATCTGTGTTTGTCATTCATATCCTGTGTAGAGGTGACTATGAGTGTGTAACAACTGGACTCATTGTGGAGTGAGTTTTGCAAATTTCTTATATGGTGGCCCTAGTATATATCACAATGTCCACCTTACAGGGATAACAGATGTGACACAGCTGAGAGGCTGGGGTGCCAATCCATACCCTTACATGTGACATCAAGGCATGGCGAATAAAGTTAGCAACCCTTGTATTGCCCAGAGAACACTCTCAACCCATGTCTCATACACAAACACACTTGCCTAGGCAACCACCACTATGTTGGTAGTACCCTGCATATTGCCCATAGATATTAACCATGGTGTGATTGCAGTTGACTACTGGGAGCATGGCACCCTGTCCATTAGTCCAATAAGAACGTACATGCAGACAGTGCACCTTCACTATGTTCCCCACTGGACACCTGCAGCACCTGTGATGCCATCAAATGTGACCCACAAAGGACGTACCATGTCTTAAACACATGCCCTGTATGGACAGATGCCACTGACACCAGAGAATATCTGTATCATGCTATCAATGTAGGTGTAGGGTCAACCTACTGTCCATTACCAATTCCCACCACATGAGGCCAGGACTGGCACATCTGATAACAATCTGTGCACACAACATGGGCCAGACACCCCAGGTACAGTTCCACATGTCACTGTACATGCATGTGGGGCATGTGCACATCCCAGACACCGTCCATGTCATGGACTAAAGAACATATACATGGCAAGCAATGCACAGCAATGGCCACACACAATAGTTACCCAGGTGACTGGATGGTGAATACAGTACACACCTGTGTGGGCCAATCCAGACACTACACCCCTAAGCCACACTGCAGACCATTGTTGTGTAGCCTAATGCCAAGGTATACCCATCACCTAGCCTTGTATAGCTGTCTGGTACAGTCAGCCACTACACACCCATGAAACAATGCAGCCATGCATGTCAGTACTGGCACCCTGTGTCTGTCTGTGTGGTGTATGATGCTTATGACCACATTTACACTCACTAAAATCCTTACTGGCATACTGAAGCATGCTATCTGATGTCAGACACCTTCACATACCCTTTATCAATATAGCCTCCGGGTATCCCCTGTCATGCATGTGATGCCTGCACAGTACTGTATTGTGGCAAACTAACTAGTGAGGAGTTGTATTCCTGACCTTGCCAAGTGTGTCAATGTGTGTGGGTCCCTGAGAGAGTGTGGCTGTGTTGATGCTGACACCTCTTCATGCGGACAGGCATGTGTACTACACCTACCGTATAGCTACTATATCACTGTTGCAGATGTCACTCACAATCACATATACGTTTGGAGAGCTCCTCAACATGTAACCTAAATGGCACAGCCAATAACTGCATACACATGAGATAGCAATACATAATCAGTCAGGGGTTTGGTACCCTGTACTGGTAGGTGTGTGACACAAACATTCTTAAGTTTTACTCTCCCACCCCTCCATGATTTATCTTTGCCTCTGTCTGCCTCTCTCACTCCCTCTCTGGTGGATGTGGAGACTTACACCTGCTTTGCTTAGGCAGCAGCATGTGTTTTGTAAATGATGCTCATGATCAGCTGATGACCTCTGCATAAATCGCAGCCCTCCTCTAGCTGATTGCATGTGGAACAGTTGTGGTAACATTCCCATAGCCAATTGCATGGAAACACACTTCAATATCTAGGAACATCGTGTTGGTGTTGGGCGTTTTCATTCACTGTGAGCAGGACCTAGATCTGTTGTTTGGCAAACAGCATCACAGATGGATTGGGGATTTACCTCTGACAGCATACACTATGGAAACAGGCTAACACACAGGAGGGATGTGCCTGAAATGACTACAGAATGTAAGTGCTGCTATTCTGCATTTGGAGTAATTTTGGTTTAAAACTGTGTCTGTGGATATGGCTGTTCTACATGTTTTAATACCTGTCATGACAGTGCTAGGTTTCTGAGGAAACCCCCATCTGTACGGTCATCTGCAGACTGGGCAGTGTGTGGTGCCTTTTGTTTCTTGTGTTACCCACAGAGCACCTATCTGTGAACTGCAGAAGCACAGTGTGAAGATTGCAGACAGTACGTGGTGACAGACATTAGAGTTACTGACCTCATATCCCTCATAGGACATATGTCGCAACAAACCCTGTTACAACAATAAATGTATGAGGTTATCACAGTAGCATGTCAATATTGGCTCTGTGTTTGTGCCTTTAGCCACAACTCTGTCAACCTGTGTACATATGTCATGCATTAAGAGGTGCATATGTCCTGTACACCATAATTAACTGACATCATATCTGATCACAAGCCAGTGGGATATCAGACTGTGATACTTTATGCATAGTAGGGTTTCTCTTTGAGGACATAACCTAGGCATTTTGTAGTTGTGTGTACAGTACTGAGGTCTGTGCACTTATGGTGATTGCCGACAGTGTGTGTATTGTGAATATGTACCTTGGCCTGTGTACAGATTGTGGTAGATGTCATTTTTCTTGGTCCTGTTCTATCTGATGTTACTGTACAATGATGTCCTTAGGATGTCTGTCAGTAGCCAATGGCACACATGTTAAAAGCAGACGTGACCTCCCACATACAACATGGCTGTGAAGACAACCCCTATCACAGTAGCAATAGTCTACATATATACCTGCATTATATATCTGACATCCCCTTGCACTAAGAGGTAGGGACTGTTGGGGCTGAGATAGGGCTTCACTCCATGTTCAGGACATATGGTGGACATATATGTATATATAATTATCCATATATCTATATAGATATATATACGTATACATATCGATATACATATATAAGTATATGTACATATATATACATATAAACACTCAGATATATACATATCCACAGCAATATATTTCTACACATATACAGATAGAGATACATATGGAAATATACTTATGGGTATCTACATATATATTGACACATAACACAAGCACTCAGGTCACTCCAAGACAAGTACAAATATGACTCAGTCATTGTCCATGCTGGTGTGAATGACCTGAGATGTACCTCCCTGGACTACATGAAAACAGACATAAAGGAGCTCTCTGAGCATGTAGCCCAGGCCGGTATGACCCTGACCTTGACTAGCATCTTACCCTCACCAAGAATGATGCCACAATATGAAGACAAGATGATCAATTTCAACAATTGGCTTAAGTACTGGTGTCATTCAAAGGGGATCCAATGCCTGTCAGCTTGGGATGATATGCTCGACAAGCCACGATGCTTCGCTAGGGACGGCTTGCACCTGTCACCCCTGGGCTTTCGGATATTGGCAAAGGCTCTTGCTACCCCCATAGTGCCTTTTTTAGGCAAGGCTCAAAAGACAAACCCACTTCCATAGGTATCACAAGGGATAAGAAACTAAGAGTAATGCTACTCAATGCCGGAAATCTAAACCTCAAGATGCATGCACTCGAAACTCTCCTTAGCATGGAGAACATCGATATCTGTGCAGTAACAGAAACCTGGTTCAGGGCACCAGGGAGCACCCCAGCACTACCAGGTTATACCTCATGCCATGCTTTTCAGCCCCATAACTTGGACCAAACCACAAAAGGAGGGGAAGTATCGATATTCATCAAAGATACCCACACCTCCAGGTTGGTGGCAAAGCATGAAGCATCAGAGACTATCCATGTGCAACTAACAGTGGGTAAAACTGCCTTCCAGTTTATAGCCTGCTATAGACCACCCTCCCAAACCCAGGAACCCCACTCAGCCTTCCTGAGAACACTGGAAAATATGAAGGTCTCTCCAAACACCATTATATTGGGCGACTTCAACTACCCAAACATAGACTGGGAGCATTACTCCAGTTCCAACACCCTAGCCCAAAGGTTCCTAGAATTTATAAACTCAAATGCTATGGAACAACTTGTTACCACTCCCACAAGAGGGGAAAACATACTGGACCTGATCATCACCAACATGGGGACTCTATGCTCCAGACCAGAAGTGTATCCCTCACTGGTAAGATCAGACCATAAACTAATCTCACTGGATATTCACATCCCGACTCTACCCCCTGCCCAGAAAACCACAGTGGAAAACTTCTCTAAAGCAAATTTCACACTCCTCAAAACTGAGGAGGAATCCTTCAAAGCCCCCGGGCCTGTGGAAAATACGGCCCAGACCACAGAATCCTTTATAAACGCATTCTATGAACACCTTCAGGAATGCATGGATCATGCGTTCCCAAATAAAGCAAGACCCAATCCTCCAAAGTCAGACATCCTGTCTGGTGGACCCCAGCCATAAACAAACTATACAATAGAAGGAGGAAGCTACTAAATGATAGAGCAAAATCCCAAAAAGGGAAGGCATCACTGATCAGTATTAGCAAAAAATTATGGGCACACATAAAATTGTCTAAGGCCAGGTTCGAGAGAAAAATTGCACAGGACACTAAGGATAATCACAAGGCTTTCTTTAGTTATGTTAGGAACCTGGGTGGTAATTCCCAGATATGCTCAGAATTAGTCCAAAATGGCAAAAAATACACCAAACCCACAGACATTGCCAACATCCTAGCTGACAGGTTCAGTGCAAACTTCTCCCCCCCCCCACCAAAAGGGCAAATATCTATCCCAGCAGAGTGCTGCCCCCCTGACATCTCAGATGCTCAGGTAAGAGCCGCCCTCTCCAAAGCAAAAAACAGAGCATCAATGGGACCAGATGGTGTCTCGGGCTGCATCCTACATAAACTCCAAGAAGAGCTAAACCCAAACATAAAACTACTGTTCAATCTCAGCCTTACTACAGGATATGTGCCCAAAGAGTGGCGTACAGCAACAGTGGTCCCTCTCCATAAAGGTGGTGCCTCAACGGATCCTGGAAACTATCACACCATAAGCCTGACTAGCTTGGCCTGCAAAGCTATGGAAAGGATCATCATGTACCTCATAAATGAAGATATTGGGGACCTACAAACACTGGATCCTACCCAGTTCGGCTTTGTTAAGGGCAGATCCTGCCTCTTAAACCTGGTTGATTTCTTTGAAATAGTCACCAAGGCCATTGACGAGGGGAAGGTGGTCCACACAGCCTACCTGGACCTCGCAAAAGCCTTTGATACAATACCCCACTTGGGCATTATAGATAAGCTCACTAGCTTAAATATAAACCCCTACGTCACTAGATGGATTGCAAACTGGCTCAAGGACAGAACCCACATGGTTAGAATTGCTGGAGCCATGTCAGACTCCAAACCAGTTACAAGTGGTGTCCCACAAGGCTCAGTCCTGGGACCTCCCTTGTTCGGTATATATTTCTCGGAGGTACAGGCCAACATGGAAGGACTGTGGCTGACCAAGTTCGCAGATGACTGCAAACTGGGTGACATAATCGACTCTCCAGCCGACACAAGCATCCTCCAAAAGGGCCTCATAGAAACAGACAACTGGTGCCAGAGCCATAGCCTCAAGCTAAATGCCAAAAGTGTATAGTCATCCCTTTGGCAAAACAAAGTGCCCACAAATTACCACATAGGTGGTAATCCATTAAGTACAGAAAAAGTAATTAGGGACCTGGGGACCCAAGTTGATAGCAATCTCTCATTTGACAACCACGTGGCCAAAGTGGTTAGAAAAACATTTTATATAGCCCACCTAATCATGAAGGGATTCACATCTAGATCAGGGGAGGTCATTGTGCCTCTTTACTCATCCCTCATCAGGCCCATAATTGAGTACAATGCCCCTTTTGGGATGTACCTTACCAGACACCTGCAGCAACTGGAAAGACCCCAAAAGTACCTCACCAAGAGGATCAAAGTGCTCAAACAAATGCCATATGCTGCCCGGTTAAAGAACCTCCAGCTCTACTCAGTGGCATACCGCCTGTTCAGAGGCGATCTGTGCCTGACGTATAAAGCCATGTCCAACCTGGAATTAATGAACATGCTGCACCTCAGAAAATCCAAATCCCATCGAGCTACGTGCTTGAGAGACTTGAACCTCAGCACTGAAATAAATAGGACATGCTGGAGGGACAGATTCATAACCCAGAGGCTCCCTTCACTCTGGAATAAAATCCCAGTCCAGGTTAGGTAGAGTCCCTCATTGACTCTCTTCAAGAGGAATCTTGATGAGTGGATGGGAGATCGTAGGTTTATCCCGGGTATCACTTCTGTGTCACTGTTAGACAGAGGCACAGTATACTAACCTCGAAAAAGGGCATAGCAAAATAAATTTAAAATGGGTGGCGAAAGCCAAACACATTCTGGCTAGGCTTATAAATGCCCTAGGGCAGATAGCCTAGTATGAACCTATGAACCTATGAACCTATGACAGTATCAGGTATATCAGAATAGATATGTATGCACATATAGTTGTAGATATATACATATATATATATATACATATATAGGCATATCTGTACAAATAGGATGTGCATACATATATAGCTGTATATACAAATATCTATATATACATATATCTAAATATATATATATATATATATATATATATATATATATATATATATATGTCTATATGGATCTACCTGAGTAGATCGACATGTTAAAAGAGCGAAAACGACTTCACCGATGCCAGAAGATCGACAAGGCAGAAGACCGACGGAGGAAGACACCAACGCTGAGAACACTGCGATGGGGAAAGGATGTGTAAGTATGCGGTAGTGACGGACGTTAGGGTGCGAGTAAGGTAAGTGTGCGATGTTGGCGGTGTGTAGGGGTAGCGGTGGGATAAGTGAGTTAGGGTTAGGGCGCGGGTAGGGTAAGGGTGCGAGTAAGGTAAGTGTGCGATGTTGGCGGTGTGTAGGGTTAGGGGTGGGATAAGTGAGTTAGGGTTAGGGCGCGGGTTGGGTAAGGGTGCGAGTAAGGTAAGTGTGCGATGTTGGCGGTGTGTAGGGGTAGGGGTGGGATAAGTGAGTTACGGTTAGGGCGTGGGTTGGGTGAGTGTGCGATAGTGACGGACCTTAGGGTAAGAGTTTGGGTTAGGGTTGTAGATAGTTGTGTATGTCTGGGTTAGTGTTGGTTCGTAAGGATTGTGGTGTGCTTGTGTTGTGTGTGTGGGTTTTGGATAGGGGATTTGTTTTGTTTGTTGGTATGATGTGTCGAGTGTATGAGGTGTCGTGTTTGTGAACTGTTGTGTTTGTGAACTGTCGATCTTCTGGTGTCAGTGAAGTCGTTTTCGGTCTTTTAACATGTCGATCTAGTAAGGTAGATCCGTATATATATATATATATATATATATATATATATATATATATATATATATATATATATATATATATATATATATATATATATATGTATATATATATATATATTATATATATATATATCTATATATATATATATATATATATATATATGCATATATCTACATACAAAGAGATGTACACATGGCCATATATATGTTGCACTATACAGATGTGTATACAGACATATGAATGAATATACATGTGTATGTACATGTAGACATATATCAACCGATTATAGGTATATTTCCATATTCCTGTCATGTGTAAACCTCACGGTTGTGTATACTCTCCCAGATGTATCTCGCCATATGTATGTGCTATGTTAAAACAACATATGTGATGCAAAAGTCATATTAATAACAAGTACTACACAATTGTGGTAGTAAAGACATTTTTTTCAATACTAATCAATATGTGTATTGACAGATATATTGGAAAAAACAACAGCTGTCTTTACACTGGTCATGGCGTAGTGGTTAAGTGTTGTGACTTTAGTGTACAGGGTAATGGGTTCAAGACTTGCAAGGGCTGTTCATTTTGTTTCTGGGCAGAACAAGGGCTGTCAGATACAGAGTGATCAAGGCAGTTCTGAGCAGCTTTAAGTGCATTTGCACAGGTTTGTGCGAAGCTAAGCGGTGCAAAGCTATGGGTAAACATACGGGCTCTTACACAGTGTAGGCTTCATTTACCAGTGCACAAATCAGTTTTGCTGTTATATTGGAGCAATGTTGATACCTGCTAAACTTGGCTTAGCCCTGGTAACCAGGTCACACCACCCAGTCTGATAACATAGCAGGGTAATGACATCTGTAATAAGTGTATGTAATGCCATGTACAATAGATGCACCTATGTGCTGTCATTAAAGTAGCAAGGGGTGTGAGTGTCATGTCTGGGGCACAGACATATATGAGGCCTGTACAGCACTGTTATCCATGTGACTTTGTTACATAAAGGGGTAGTAGCCCAGGGTAAGTGCTGTCACACTGGCATGTAGTGTATGATGGAGGTACTACTGTTGATTGTGCCTACCCATGCAAGAGTAGAGTGCTAAATGTAGGACTGACAACAGGCAAACCTGCAGGCATAGCTGGACTCTGAGTCTTCCCTGTTGTATCCCTGGTGTGTGAGCTGTGTCACAGTATATAATCCCTACTGGGTAATAATCCGACATGTGGAATGTAACTGTAGACTACCGTCTGTACAACACATGACAGTGCGGGCTCATGATATGTAGTTATGGCATACATATTGTTGTCAAACATCTATCTGTCAACACAGTCATTTTACGGCATAACTACTTGCCAAGTGGATAACTGTCCATCTCTGTACAGATTTGAAGATGGCAGGTATCCCGTTGGGATATGTACAGGCATCATAAGCTGGATTGACACTGACACGTCTGCCCAACTGTGTAAGAACTGGCACATATTGGAGATAACACCCTGTATGCACCACATGCCACGGGTACCTCCACTACACTACCACAGTCAACTGAACATGCTTGGGTACAGTTCTCCATCACAGACACTAACCATGTGTTGTAATGCATGTTACATACATGTCAAATTGATCACCTCAGTGGCCATGTGCAGGAGGCACCTGGCAGAATGGCTGATGCATGTCACTTCCACCCTGAGGGTCACCACAGTAGTGTCTGTCGATAGCTTGCCTGCTGCCACATGGCTGGTGGCAGGATATCAATGTACACACAACCCCTACACAACCCATCTCTCCTTGGACAATAGCTAGGTACACAGCTGTGACCAGCTGCAGAGATGCACCCCAGTACTAACACATGTGTATGCCTGCATGACTGAATATAGCAGTGTCTGGGTGTTAGCACACCTGTACGTGGGAATTCCATGAGGGCCTTCACAACCACCACATAACCCATTTGCATAGCCAGTCATGCCTGCTACTGTATGGGACATTACATTTACACTGTTAAGCTCCTCTCCATACCGGCTACATGAGCCTTGCAGTACCATCTCATCAGTGTTGTACAAATGGGTTGATAGGCTTTGGATACCCATTGTGTTCTGGCAAGTGTGTGTATGTCTGCATGTCTGTTTATCTGTAGGGTACAGCATTCCAAGGCTGCATACTCCTATTACAATATCCATTGCCGCATGGTAGTACAGATAGTGTTGTTGCTACCCATTGGTGAAGCATGACAATGCAACACCCTGCTATGTGTGTGGTATGTGCATTAGATGCATATCCCTGTAGTACCACTGTTGGGATCTACGATGGGTTGTTTTGCAGTCATGGTCAATGTGTGATGGTGGGTATATCAGAGTGTCATCATGGGTTTCAGGGAGTACAATATCCACTGGGGGATGTGGGTGCTGTGTACACTGTCATTACACCAAGGTACACCCGGTATATGTTCCATGTATCACGTTATGGTTACCACTGTCACCATCAACTATACAGGTAACTGATGCCACATTCCAGGCCAGTTATGCATGTGCTTTGTGCAGCCTACCTGTAACACATTGGACACACAGTCAAGTTAGTTAGCAGCAATTGGCCCTGGTCTCTCAGATGTGTGTCTGCCTATGTGTCTGTTAATGTGTATATGAAGGTATGTCACACTATGTTCTGTCTATATACACCCATTACATCCCCCATTAGCATACTGTACATGCCTGGGGTTTTTCTGCATGTAACATGTAACCTGGGACACACCTCACCATAAACGCTATGTGGTGTGTGCAATGGAAGCCACACACTTCAGTATCACTACATACCTAGGTAGGGGTCTAGTCCCAGTGTTGCCAAGTAACAGTGTGCATGTAGGTGGATGGGTCTACATCAGGTTGCAGATTATACATGCCCCAGTGAGTCACCTGTCAATGTGGCACAGGCAATAACTGTTATAATAACCTGTGACATGTGTTCAACTGTACCCCGGATATGTCACAGCCATGGTGTCACCACAGTGCCATACCCCATTGTGGAATATGACTGCAGACCATCCTCGTGCTGACACATGTACACCTACAACACAAATTAATAACTTTATAGAGACCACAATCAACCAGTGTTACTAACAGCTATAATGCATCATTGCTGGATGGCTACACTACCTGACATATATGTATTACACTTTACTCCTTACAATATGTTACACTGAAGTACTGTGGTACACTGTAGTACAGTCACCGTGTGCATCAGAACCATATTAGCCTACCCTGCATTGATGGTATGGCTGACAGGGATGTGGAACAGGTATCATCATATGCACAGGGTGTGTTGTTGGTTTGCCGGAGGCCGAGGGTGGGCCACACATTTGCCACCATGTGTGTGGGTGAGGGGTGTACTTAGGTGAACTGGGCATGGTGATGTGGTGTGTTTAGGTATCGGGTTGCCCTAGTTGTGTTTGTATAGTGTGTGGGTATGCATACACACAGTTCTGCCATGTGGCTGCCCTACACAGGTGTTTATGGACAGCTGCAGACCATACCCGGCAGGGTGTGCAGTTCACTGCCTCCGGCCACAGAAACGTTTACTGTGCCTGCCAGGGGTTCCATGGGCATGTCCAGGTACAGGCCTCAATGTGCTACTCTCACATGATGACGACAAATGTCTGCTGGTACCAGATCCCTCCTGGGACTGGCCAGGACCTCATGCTCATGGCCTGCTGTGGTGTGGTGTGGATAGTGCCCCCTGCAGTGCCAGGGCAGGTGGGCAGGTACTGCCACTACAAGAGCCCCTTGGTGTCATAGCACATCAACGTTGACTGCCAGCTGTTGGTGTTGCTGGCCTACATCCAAGCGGCTATCGCCGCACCCACACCACATGTTCTAGCATGTACAAGCCACTGTGAATAAGGGCCATCATCTCACCAGACCATCTATTCATGAACTTGATATAAGCACAGATGGCACCAGACAGTTCACGGAAGTTGTCATTTGCACATATGAGAGCAGCCCTCTGCAGTCTCAGGCCCTGACTGTTGTAATGTTCCATATGTGCCTGTGCCGCCGTGACAGCCTCAAACATGCGCCTGCTGGTACCAGCTGTGTTGACTCTGCCAGGCGCATGATGTCCAGCAGCCCTACCTTGAGCACCCTGGGACATCTGCCTATGTCATGCCCTGCCGGATATTTGGCTATGCCTGCTGTGATCAGACACAATATGCATAATTACCACACTTTCCTGTGCACAGCCACCAAACACCAGCTGTGCCTCTGCTATGGCCTCTGGTGATGGGGTATGTATAGGCACTGAAACTGTGTGCAGGGTTGGGGTGATTAAAAGGAGAATGCCATTCAAAGATGGCTGACATTCTGTGAACACTGCAAATTTACAGCTCTTCATATATCCTGAGGAAAATTTAACCCTGAAGCTATACTACAAACTATTTAACAACAATTTTTGTATAAAATAAATCTACTCCATTCAAGTATCTTTCCAGAGGTGAATAAACCTGGGAAAATTAAAGAATTTAGCAGGATTATAACTGATTGACAGTCTCTGAAGAGAGTATCAAACAAAAGAACTTTCTGTTCAGCAAACTTGGCCTATCTACTATCAAGCTATAGTAAATTGCAATACTGATTTATAATGTCAAAAGAAGACAAAAACATGGATACAACAACAACAAAAACCAAACTGTCAGAACTTCAATTACCAGAAAAAGATTTAACTTCGAAAAGGCAGAAAATGACAAAACAACAGGAATATCTAAAACCAGGGAACAAAAATAAGCCAGACCAACTGGCGAGCATGGAAGATATCAAAACTGCTTTGTTACCTATTCAAGAAGCTTTGAAAGAGCTATCTAACCAAGTGCAATCCTATGGCATTTCCTGTACTCAAATCCTTGAAAAAATGGATAAAACTGAAGCTAGAATATCTGAGAATGAAGGCAAAATAACATTGCTTGCCAAAAAAGTGGATACATATGATCTAGATATTCATTCTATGCAAGCTAAAATTGTGGATCTGGAGGCGAGATCCAGGAGAAATAATATAATTATCAGAGGGATACCGGAAACTATTCAGTACAATGATTTAATTCCATCCATCACACAGATATTTACAACACTATTCAATGACTCTGATATGGCTAAACAAATAATATACCAAGACCAGTGTATGTTAAAATTCTCAGTTACCAAGATGTAAACAAAATAATACTAACTGTAAAAAAGAATGGAGGCTTCATTATGTGGAACAATAATAAAGTTTCTTTGGCTCAGGACTTGCCTCTACAAATAAGACAAGCCAGACAAGCATTATCTTCATACTGCAAGTTTCTCATTGAAAAACAAATTAAATTTCAAATGAAGTATCCTAACACACTAACATTTGCAGTCGATGGCTCCAAATACTCTGTTTCAACAAAAAAGAAGCAAAATCTACCTTTTTGAAGATTTTCAAGTCTCTGCCTGCTTCAGAAAGTTAATCTGGCCCTCCGTTGTGACTGGCATAACACCAGAGGTCGGATTTATCCTTTGCTGCAACTCGAGGCTTCTTAGTCCTTAGTTCTAGGTTTTAGTGCACCAGGCCTCTTGTTGATCAGATAAGAACCTTGTTTTACAGCTCCAGTTTGTTCGTGAGGCATTTCTGAGGTTTTATAGCCTTCATGAACTGTATTTTCCCACGAAGAAACAGGAAATGCTTTTCCTGCTGCTGACGGTCCGGTTTTGATGTGGCGCATCCGGATGTCTGTCCGTTTAAAGGATCCCCCATCGCAAAGTTGGAGGCAGGTTTCCAGGGTTGGAGATCTGAAAAAATCTGTCCAAGAAAGAAAAATGTAAATTGAACTGTAATAACAATATTTTTTAACATTATAAGCACATAGAAACATTTTAGTTAACCCAAATCATACATTTAATCTTTGCAAGTATATATAGTTGCATAGGAAACACAAAGCATATATAAGAGTAATCAGACCATGTACTAATATCTGAAAGTTAATAGTGGGACGGTTTGATCTGTTATTAGGTTAATTTTAAATTAAGTTGTTAACACATGCAGTATAGAATGTCTTTTTAGGTATATAATCTGGTTTACTGAGTCCCTGTATAGAAACGACTTACATATAACTAACTAATATACTGGGATTACTGATAAATATGGTTGCTATATTACTATGGGTCATGTAACTATATAACTACGATAGTCAATAAATTGAAGGTCAAACCCTCACACTATTTATTGATATTAGTTATTTCAGGTTAAATCTGGAAATGTCTAAACAACAAAGGTTCAAATTATGAAAGTGAAGTGGTTATTTATTCTTTTTTTAAGTGATAGAAGACAAGGTAGACTGATTACAGGTTGACTACTGTATTTTATAACACTGGTCAGTGTCTCATATCTGAGTTATTTAGGTTTAAATATAGATTTATATATAATCTCGAGCAATGTCACTTATATATTATATAAACCTATCAGCTTTATTACTTTAAGAATATTTTAGTGAGACACAACAAATTATTAACATTAAAGTAGACATTTGAGATTAAATGGAGAGGAATGATAATACTTAAATATGTTGTTATGACCTTTTTTCCTTGACATATTCATGTAAATAGATAGAACAAGAGATGTAGATGATTAGCAGTGTTTAATAGGAAATGTATAGGTTAGGCTTTGTAGACTTAGTTGTAGTATATATAGGTTCTTTACATGTTATATATGTTACATATTTTAATTTGAAGAACACATTTGTCAATGTTATTAACCCGTACAATGCTTAGTAATGTGAAAAACCTATATATGTCCTGGTCCAGGGGTATAGTGGGTAGACACTGGTATGGGACGGGATTTCAAGAATGCTTCTATAGTATATACATATTGAAAAATATATTCAAATTTATCATATTTTGTCCAATTTAAAGTACACTTGAGTAAATTAAAGATTTTAATATGTGGGAAATAGACTCATGGAATACTAAAGGGCTCCAGAACTTGAAAAAGAGGAAACTATTTCTTCATTTATTTCTGCAAGCTAGGGCATGCTTTATTTTTCTTCAAGAAACCCATTTGACCAATGATCAGTGGGCAGTTATTAAAGAAAAAAAATGGATTAGAGAGGTTATAGCCTCGGAAGGTAAAACTAATAGTGTGCGGGTTGCGATAGTTATAAAAAAAAATACCAAGGAAAAATTCTAGACTCTAAAATAGATAAAGAGGGAAGATGGTGCTACGTGATTCTTTCTTCTACCCTTTATGATAAACCTATTTTACTTCTTAATGTATATGCACCATGTAATAATCAACAGTCTTTCATAGCATCACTTTATCCCATTTTAAATCAATATAACAACTATTATATAATCATAGGAGGTGACTGGAATGCCTATCAAGATCCTAAACTAGATAAATCAAGTTCACATAGGTCATTTAATAATCAAGCAGTAATAGCATTAAGTGAACTTAAAGGTGACTTTAAACTATATGATCCTTTTAAATATGCAAATAATCAGCTTAACACAAATAATTTCACATTCTATTCAACTTGTCATAAAATGTGGTATAGAATAGATTTTTTCTTGATTTCAGAAATACTAATTAATTTAGATTCCTTTGTATCTATACAAGCTCGTTACTTATCAGATCACTTTAAAATTACATTAAGTTTTGCTAAAGACCTTAGAAATAGTTTGCCACACAGGGGTTACAATTGGTCTCTAAATCCAAATTTATTAAATAAAGAAGATATAATCCAGGAAATTCAAGTTATGTTCAATCTCCTATTAGTTAATTTATCCAAACAGCAACATACACCTGATATTGAATGGGTGACAACTAAAGCACAAATAAGAGGGAATTTTCTTCAAAAAGCTACATACTATAAAAGAATACAAACTAGAGATGTGCAAAGAATGGAGGCTAAAATTAAGACATTAGATCAGGATTTAATTTGGAATTATAACAGACAAACAGAAATGGAACTATTAAAATGTCAAAAAGATCTTTTTTTGATCCAAAATAGGAGGTTGTCATTCCATGAACATAAAATGCTGGCAAGATATGCTAACCATATTCAAACGTCATCAAGGGCATTAGCTCGAATCATTAACCAATCGAAAATGCCTTCTCAAATTCCTGAAATACAGTTCAAGAATAAAAGATATACAAAATCCGAAGACATTATGAATACCTTTGAACTGATATATTCTCAAATTTACGGTGATCAACATGAATCACTTACAAAAAGGACTAATAATGATTTTTTGAAAAAATTATTTTTCTGAAAATAGGTGATAACTCTCAGGTAGATTTAATTAAACCAATTTTTTCTGAAGAAATAAAATATACAATCAAAAAATTGAAATCCCATAAAGCACCAGGACCCAATGGTTTGACTGCAGAATGTTATAAAACTTTCTGTGATATTTTTGGTAAAATATTTCCACATATATTTAATTATATAATTGATAATAAAATTAATGGCCCTCATTTTAATGCATCCAGAACAATTTTTATACCTAAAGAAAATTCAGATCTTCAAAACCCAGATAATTATATGCCTATCTCACTTTTAAATATTGATATGAAAATTCTGACCTCTATTTTAGCTAATAGATTGAAGAAGGTAATGGATTTAATAATATCTAATGAACAAGCCAAATTTTTAAATGCCAAACTACTGACAATACTTTAACACTTCATACATTAATCTCTTATGCCAGTCAAAGGAATTAAAATATGTATGCACTTATAATTGATGCACAAAAAGCTTTTGATAGAGTTAATTTAAAATTTCTGTTTGATATTTTACCATATTTCAATATACCTCAAGACTTTATTCTAACGTTACAAATATTATATAATAAGCCTTATACAACTTTATATATTAATAACAACTTTTCTAAAAGAATACAAATTAAAAACTGAACTCGTCAGGGCTGTCCTTTATCTCCTATATTATTCAATTTGTACCTAGAACCATTATTTTTACATATTAAACAAAATATATACCACAATGCCCCAATAATTTATTGTACTAAAATATCTATGGCTGCCTTTGCTGATGACCTCAACATTTATTGTACAACACCAGTTTCAGACACCAAAAAAATATTAAAAGCTATGGATGACTTTGCAGAGATATCCAGCTACAAAATAAACCTTAAAAAAAACAATTTATTCCCTTTAAAAATGCCAAAACCCTTTTCACTTTTACCACTGGTAGGACAAGTAAAATCTGAAGATAAAATAAAATATTTGGGTATTATCTTTTCCACAGATAACAAAGATTTTTATATCAATAATGTTAAGCTGCTTTGGGATCATATATTGTCGGACTTAAGAAGATGGAATAATTTGAAATTACCATCAATGGCAAAGGTTTCAATTATTAAAATGAATGTACTACCCAGAATACTATTCATCTTTAGAGCTACGCAACTTTTAATCCCTAAGAAATTCTTTAAACAAATTCATACGGAATCGGTTAAATTTATATGGGAAGCTAGGAAAACTAGAATATCATACGATAAATTGATGACTCCGAAAAATCAAGGAGGGCTCGATTTACCTAATTTTGAAATATACTATTTAATAATAAATTCTAATAGAATTTTAAGAATTGCTAATTATGAGATATCTAGTAATAAATGGTCACCTGAGTGGTTGCTTTTGAATTACAAACATGTTGTAAGTTTGAATATCAATCCTAAATTATTACCTTTTTTAAGTAAAGACACGTTTAAATCATATGCTATAATGGAACACATTAAAGTATATAATATTGATACAAAATCTTTTTCAGTCATTAAATCTCATTCAACATATGATGACTTTTCAACCCTTTCATAAGAATCCGAACTTGAAAATCAATAATCAATTAATAGATCTTAAAAAATTTCCACTTATAGTTAATTTAACTTTACTTGATATGTACCCATATCTCAATTTTTCAGCACATGAAACATTACAGGTGATGAATCTCCCTAAATCTTATTTAATCACACTGAGACAGTTAAAGGATCTTTCCATAAGTTACTTCAGAGACTTTAAAATTAATGATGATGCTTTAACTAAATGTTCAAATTTATGGGAAACTCTTCTACAGGATGCCAAATTTATAACTTCTACAAGTAAGTTGGTTGTTCTGATTGTTAAAATATGTTAATTAATAATTGATTAAATTTCAATTGATTAATTTGGATGTGTTTTACTATAAAATTGTTTGAATGCATTGCACTTGTTATCTGATGAAGGAAGAGCATCGACTATTCCGAAAGCGCTTATTTCATTAAAAGCAGTTTGTACTGTTCACACTGTTCCTTGGCTTGTCTTTTGCTTGTTTGGCTTCAAATGTTTTTCAGACATTTACTTGTTTTAACTTCTACAAGTAAACTGGTAAAAGATTTGAAATACCAAAATCAAATACTCTTGTCAAAACATTGGAAAGAAAAAATACCATTGATAGAATAAAATAAAATATTAAAAGCAATTAACTTAACAATAAAATCAATTTCTCTTCAAAAGTTAACATTTACCCAACTGATGATATTTAATAATACCTACTACATACGTCTTAGCTTGCATAAATTCAACTCTAAAAACTCTCCTAAATGTCCATACTGTAAAGACCAAACAACTGACCTCTTACACATGATCTGGAGCTGTAAATGTGTATATAAACTTTGGAACTCTTTAAAAATTCAACTTCAAAAGATGGGTTACCAAAATTCTACACTTTCTTGGGAATTTATGATCTTACATATCCCTCCTAATAATTTGGATAGATCCCAAATGACCATACTTATAAATATATTTTTGTTAATGAAACTTTATATAGCTACAAATTGGTTGAATCCATCCCAATCTTCATGGGACAACTTTAAAAGTTTAGCGATGAAACATATATTAGCCCACAAATTATTAATCAAGGATCATAGAAAAAATATAAATAATCCGAAAATATGGGAGCGAATTTTCAATATTGTATTGGCTTAATGTCCCGAATCCAGTTTAACCCCTGGACATATATATACTTTAAAATGAAAGCTAGTAGTAATAATCCATTACAATGATATTAGACCTGTGGATAATCCCTCTCAGATATTCCTTTTTTTTCCTTTATTGATTTTGGTTAACCGATGGAAGCATTCATGTAAATAGTGTACATATATATATATATATATATATATATATATATATGTATATATATATATATATATATATATATATATATATATATATATATATATATATATATATATATATATATATATATATATATATATATATATATATATTGTAGTATTGTTGTTATAAGTATTATTTGGGAAAACAAATTTATTATTGAAAAAAAAAGGAGAATGTCAAATGATGGCACTGTTACGGCCCCTGACAACCCCAACTGTGCCTCAACAATACTATCACCATCTTCGGAGTCTGTATGGACACCAACATCATATTCCATGCAGGAGGGACCCTGATCCACCTCTTCACCAGTGGGGGAAACAATAAGTGCACTTTAAAACCTGTACAGCATTGCATAACAGTACACACACACACACACACACACACACACACACACACACACATAATACCTACCTGTCTGTGACCTAACAGACAGTCCTACATATATTTCCATGTGTTCCCCATCCGGCATCACACTTGCTTACATACTCACATTGATAAAAAAACACACCACCGTCCTTACTAGAAGCTTTAGTCCACCAAAGATAAAACTGTAAACAAATGTAAAAACACACGTGGCCCAAACAATGGCAGGTAGTTCCAGTGTAAAAGTTCTTTATTCAACAACAGATGTATAAGTGCTTTCACAGATAACTTTGGCTTCTTCTGATACAAATGCAAACTGTCTCTTGTGTGTCTTTTATATTCTAACGAGTCACTTAAGCCTTGTTCATCTTAAAGAAACATCCTACATTCAATAGAAGCTTCTTGTAGAATTATGTCACATTTAAACTAGTCAGCTTCACTTGTTATTTTAAAAACACAATTCAAAATAGTACTTATACATAAAAATACATATAAAAAGCATATTATAAAAAAATACATAAAATATGCTCAAATTTCAATCCATATTAATAAACATTCTTTAATATTTACAATAGGACACATCTACAACTAAACAACTAAAACATTTCATTTATTCAGTGGTCTCGCTTTAAGTTTTGGTCTTATTAGTACCCTGTCATTTAATCCATGCACAGAATCTGCTTTCAGTCTTAAGATCCATTTTGCCTCAAGTTGTTCTGTCTTATTCCTAATGTTTCCCATCCTAATACTATCATATATTTTGCCTATAACTGAAAACAGCAACGCCAATGACAAGAGCTGAAGAGCAGGTCGTTAGAAGGAAAACCATTCAGACAGTAGCACAAATACACAAAGTGGAAGGAAATCTAGGGAGTGCTACTAATTTAACCAACAAAGCACAAGAGACTGGTGAACATGGGAAAAAGCAACAAAGTGCATCTACTATTTTAACACCAAACTGTTTTTTTCCCTCCCCATCAAGGAAGTAGGAAAGTTGGGGAAGAGAATGAGGTCAAGAAGCAGAAGTTGAATGAAACGGAAACTCGAGGAAGTGACAGGAATGCCAACAATCAAAAAAGCCTGGGGAATCCATAAGAAGTATCGATACGGAACTTGTCATCCCCGCACACAATAGATGAAGCCAGTGTTCTAAGAAAAGGACTATATTTTATTCCAAGCCAGTGTGGACTTTACTGAGGTAAATTTTGATTTAAAACTACTCAGTAGAAATTTAACTCTGAAACTGAATTACAAATGTAATTAAACTGCTGACAATTTAAAAATGTTTAGAAAACCGAGTACATATGTACCAGTGCTTAATCCAGTAATTAATGCTTTTGAGTGGTTATTTATTAATGACATATACAAAATTAATGAGAATGCTAGAATGACTAATTACAGGAAATACAACTTAACAAAAAATGAATATCTAGCACTTAAAACCCTAGAAGCTAACCATGGTATAATAAGATCAGCTGACAAAGGAGGCCTGTTAGTAATATATGACATGGAACGTTATCAAAATGACATGAAAATAATGTTGTCAATTCTCATTGTTATTCTGCTGTAAATAATGTTGAAAGTGTTATAAGACATATTAATACAACTTATATGGACCTGTTTAGAAATGGTAGGATTGACAAGGACTTCTGTGACTATTTAACAGTACATCCTTTATTGCCTGTGATTCAGGGACTTTCCAAACTTCATAAAGATCCTTTATGTCTACCACTAAGACCTGTAGTGGCTGGACAAGGATGGTCAACAGAACCAGCCTCTATTTATATAGAGAAAACTCTTTGCCCATTTCTGAATAACATGGTACATATTTTAAAAGACACGAAGCATTTCTTGAATGATTTGTTTGAGTTCTGTAATAGTTACAGGAACTGTAAAAATGTATATTTAGTAAGCATGGACATTACATCATTGTTTGCAATGATTCCGAATGATAAAGGAACAAGGAATATAAAAATGTTTTGTAAGTCATATATGGAATTTAATGATGAGAGTACGGAAATCATTATTACACTGTTGAAGACGGTTTTAGAGAGCAACATATTCATGTTCGATGAGACTATCTATTGGCAGAAGCATGGCATAGCTATGGGCACATCATGTGCCAATAGCTACGCCAATGCAGTTCTAGCCATTTGGGAAGATGAGTTTATATTAAGAGGCCTTTACAGGCACTATATATTATACTATGTAGGTTTGTGGATGACCTTTTTATGTTGCAGGGAGGAACACAGGCACAATTTGAATATTTTTTGATTATATTAACAATTCCACTGAATACAGATATATCAACAGATGAGGTTCATTTCTTAGATGTTAACATTAAGAAAGATGCAGAAGGAATGATATATACAAAGTGATATAAGAAAGAATATCATTGTGACAACTTTGTTCAGAGAACAAGTATGCACCCTCCACACATATTTAAAAGTGTAGCACACAGTTTAGGGCATCTAGACTTAATGTTAGAAAAGAGGATTTTGAGCAACAAGCTGAACAGATTAGGCAACACTTTGTAGAAAGGGGTTATGACAAGGATAAAATTGGAAGAACTAGAAATATGGTAGCTGGAATGAGGGAAGGTACAGCTAAACTTTATCTTTCAAAGAAGAACACAACAAATATGTAAAAAGAATGAGGGAAGTAAAATAAGGTTTCCTTTGTTTTATTCTAATGACATTAGGTTATATACAAATATAACAGAGAAACACTAGGAAATTTTGATGACAGATAAAGAAATCAGTTCCTTATTGGAACCTAGACCAAGTTTTGCACATAAAAATATGCAGTCACTGAAGAGAAGACTTTGTTATTTTAAAAATGAGAATGTGAGAAAGAAGGAAGGACAAACCTACCCATGTGGAAAATGTTCTATGTGTAAATACATTAATAATAGTAATAAGTTCTTACATCCTGACACTGGCATAAAATAGGTTTTTAATATCTTAGCTACATGTCCTTCAGAGCATATTATTTATTTAGCTCAGTGTACAGTGTGTTCTTGTTTTTATGTGAGGAAAACGGGTAGAGCTCTTAGAGACCACATAACAGAACACATGTATCAGATACAAAAAATAAGTGATGTTAGTGCACTATCCAAGCATCTTAAGGCTAATAATAATACACACAATTTTATATTTTTAGTTATAGCTAAAATATATGATAGTATTAGGATGGGAGACACTATGAATAAGATAGAACAACTTGAGGCAAAATTGATCATAAGACTGAAAGCAGATTCGGGGCATGGATTAAATGACAGGGTACCAATAAGACCTAAACTTAAAGTGAGACCACTGAATAAATTAAATGTTTTAGTTTAGTTGTAGATGTGTCCTATTATAAATATTCTATGTGTAAATACATTAATAATTGTAATAAGTTCTTACATCCTGACACTGGCAGAGAATATATTTTTAATATCTTAGCTACATGTCCTTCAGAGCATATTATTTATTTAGCTCAGTGTACAGTGTGTTCTTGTTTTTATGTGAGGAAAACGGATAGAGCTCTTAGAGACCACATAACAGAACACATGTACCAGATACAAAAAAAGAAGTGATGTTAGTGCACTATCCAAGCACCTTAAGGCTAATAATAATACACACAATTTTATATTTTTAGTTATAGGTAAAATATATGATAGTATTGGGATGGGAGAGACTATGAATAAGACAGAACAACTTGAGGCAAAATGGATCATAAGACTGAAAGCAGATTCTGGGCATGGATTAAATGACAGGGTACCAATAAGACCTAAACGTAAAGTGAGACCACTGAATAAATGAAATGTTTTAGTTGTTTAGTTGTAGATGTGTCCTATTATAAATATTAAAGAATTTTTATTACTATGGATTGAAATCTGAGCATATTTTTATGTATTTTTTATAATATGCTTTTTATATGTATTTTTATAAGTACTTCTATGAATTGTGTTTTTAAAATAACAGGTGAAGCTGACTTGTTTAAATGTGACATAATTCTACAAAAAACTTCTATTGAATGTAGGATGTTTCTTTAAGATGAACAAGGCTTAATTGACTCATTTAGAATATAAAACATACAGAAGAGAGAGTTTGCATTTGTATCTGAAGAAGCAGAAGTTATCTGTGAAAGCGCTTATACATCTGTTGTTGAATAAAGAACTTTTACACTGGAATTACCTGCCATTGTTTAGACCATGTGTGTTTATACACATTGATACCACTCATTAACATATCAGTCCTCTAAATGCCTAGACAAGTGATGACAACACAAGACCTGTTACTACATTACCTGCCTGACCTGTGTGTAGCAGTTTTAGATGGCCTCACTGCTGTCATTCAGTGTTCACCCTGTGTATGTCCGGACATCATGAGCATGGCCCCTATATGTGTGGGATACTATGTTCACTCCATAATATCATACACTGGTGTGTCATGTGTATGTATTGCTCAGTACATGTTAGATATGCTGCTCAATCAGCCTATCATGTGACAACTGTAATATATGGATACACTCCCTGGTGTTGACTAGTACTTCCCCAATGCATCTGTAGTGCTGCATACATGGGCTGTAGGTCACCTCTCTGCTGAATTCAATATTAAGTGTAAACCTGGTGTCTACCTTCCCTCTCAATGCCTGTTCCATGCTAGAGACCTTATTATACTATCAGCTGTCCTGTGATTACAAACATAACAAGTATTCCTGATGTGTAATGTGGCAGTCCATGTACTGCATGATCCCAAAGGGAGGTACTGCTGTATGAACACCCCACAATCACACATATGCATACATGGCCACCTACACAGACACACACACATGCACACATGCATCAACCTCCCTCCAATTCACCAGAGTTACCCTACAGACAAACTAACTTCCCACCAGGACGCGCACACACACACTCACACACACACACACACACTCACACACTCACACACACACATACACACATACACACACACACACACACACACACACACACACACACACACACACACACACACATACAGGTGAGGTTGCACCATGATAGTACACACAGTCCTATTACCCATCTGTCAACATGCATAACATATAGTACACAACAGCATGCAGTGCAGCTATAGTCAATCCATGCTAGAAACAGTTTACGTGTGTGTGATGCATGTGCTTTGTCACTAGGTGATGCCCCTTCCCCTGGATACCATTGCACCCATGTACACAGTATTGCTGTGCACCTGTTCTGCACCCTGCCATGCACTGTGCACCACACCTCACAGGTGTAAAACCCATTGCTGAATGTGTACTACTGTGTCAGTTATGTCAGCTTTAATGCTCACAGCCCCTATGTATTTCAGAAACACATACCTGGGATGATATGAGGACAGATGTCATTTGTGAATACCTAATGTCTGATTTACAGCTCTCAACCTCAGTGGACCATGTATGACCAATCAAATACCCTTACACTAACAACCATCAGAGCATACCATGGCTATGGGGGGTGTACAGACCCTTATTGTTATGATGCACCTATTCTTGATCTGCCATGGGACCACAGCACCACATATCTTAACAGTACATGAGCCCGATGTGTGACATATGTCCTGTACTTTCACATGCAGTGTGTACGGAATGTGTTAGGTGTGTGGATGCTGACTGCAATGCATACACTCTGTGTGGGCATATGTGTGCATACCCTTATCATGACGTTTTGTCGCACCTCTTGTTATGTGTACTACAGCAGTCACTACTCCTAGCAGGGGTATACTAGCATGGGCCATCTGCATTTGCCAGTGTATGTTCAGTCTGCCCTACACATGTCCCCCTAATCTGTATGATTGCAAGGTCTACTCATGTGCACATCCCTTGGTGTTCACACACTGCTGTCACTATTGCTGTGGGGGTAGAGTTACATCTGCCACAGTTCCTGAACCTGGCTATGTGCAGGTACAGCCATTCTTACCATCCTTAGGATCCCTGCTGCAGTGCACTGGTGTGTCATGCTGACACCCCCCTCCTTCAGCCTTTTTGCAGATGCATGACAAGTAAGGCCTACACATGTGTCACTTTACAGTGTCCCATACACTGAACACCACATGTTACAGCCTAGTCCCAGTTGATAATGTGGACCACAGTAATGCCTTATGCCATAGTGTAACTCTGCAGCAGTTGCCATTGTCCTACAGGTATATACATTGGTGTTGCACTGTATGTGGGTGTTGTTCCAAACATGTCCATAGTGTAGACTATGTCTCCCACCATTATGTTACTCCCTGTGGACACATTCCACAATGACAGGATGTTAGTTATCATGCACGTGTCTGACATACCCTTCCAATACCCCATCATGGTCACCCCTTTGATGCCGTGCATTTAAAAGCAACAATACGTGCACATGTATAGCATGCATTCTGGGTAGGTGTGTTAGATGTGTGCATGGAATATACCATCACCATTACATGCCCAGTGTATTGGCAAGGATCTACATAAACCATAACAGTAGTTGGTATTATATTGCAGGGCAGATGTGTTTGGCTGTGGGGGGGGAATATCCATACATGCAAGATATATGTTGTTTGGGCCTCTTCAACCCCATTAACGATGCATGTGGACATATATGTTTTTGTTATGTTCCCATTTTTATCTACAGATGTATGTCTGTATATACCTATATAGATATATATTTATGCTTACATATATATATATTGCTGTATATATATATATATATATATATATATATATATATATATATACACACACACACATATAGAAGTAGAAATATATATCTACAGATGTATGCATATGTATGTATATATATATATTTATGTATATATATATATATATATATATATATATATATATATATATCTACATATATAGATATGTTATATTTATTTAGATATTAATACATATACACACCCACATACATCTACATGTTGAAATACATTTCCTGTACTGTTGAATGACTGGGCTGGATGATATGTTTGTGAAAACATCAGGGTTATGTGTATCTGACATGGCTTAGTGGTAAATCGCTTTGGCTATGGTGTGCAAGGTCCTGGATTCGAGCATTGCAAAGGCTGTTTATTTTGTTACTAGGCAGAAAAAGCCCATTGGATACAGAGTGACTAAGGCACTTTTAAGCAGTTGTAAGCGGGTTTGCTTGTGTTTGTGTGGAGGTAAGCACTGCTAAGTTCCTGTTAGAGTTTCTTATACTCAGCTTCTAAATTACTTAACCTGTGAAGGCATTGCTTATCCCCGCTCAAACAAGCTTAAACCCACTTACTGCTGCTTAAAAGAGCTTACTCCCACTTACCCCCGTGCTAATTTCTTTTAAAAGAAAAGAAAAAAAGGTTTGATAGGAAAGTGATGAAAAAGGGGCACAAAGAGGGAAAGACAGTAGGGAAAATAGCTAAGGATGTGCAGGATGGTGCAGGGAAAGTCCGTAGCTGCCCATTTCTTCTACAGCAACAGCTGTGCATATGCACTGACTTTGGAGGTAGATTTGGACACTCAAACCCCTGAGAGAGGGTTGAGGATAACAATAATATGTTGTGATGCCAATTAGACCAGATTACATGTGTCCAGTGGACACGTGTGAAATGGACAGCTATGTATGGGGCGAGATTTTTTTTGGGGAACAGCTTGCCCTTTTTTTCAGGTAAGACTGGGATGTTGGGGAGGGATAGTAGTATATTTGGGAAGGTAGGTTGTGTAGGTTAACAGATGAGACAAACAAGATGTATACAGTGCGGTATATGACATGTGTGTGGGGTAAACACCTTGATGGGGAGGGTGGTTGAGAAATCGGAAGCCCATGATCTCCCTAGTAGAAACAGTGGGACTGAGCTCCCCACCCATGGGCAGTCACCATTGCACGTTCACAGCCCCAAAGGTGGCTGCACTGGGGGCTGAGTTGGAGAGCCAGGCCAAACCTCTAGTCACGACATGCAGCACTCGAGCTGGCATAGATGATCTCCAAACTGTGAATGAGCTCTCTACGCACCACAAATCGGACCTGGCGATAGGTGATAGCTTCCTGTCCATGCCCGCTCCCAGGGGGGGCAAGCCCTATCCCCTGAGGTGGTTCCACCCGAAGGTGGTGCAGGACCAATGGATGAGGAGGTTTCATGTTGGGTCCCAGACGTGCTGGTGCCCAGTGCCACAGCCAGCTGAGGTGGGGCAGGAGGGTCCACTGGGACCCGCATTCCCATAAGTGCTATGGTGTTTATGGCGTATCAACATATGTGAGTTAGCAATAATCCACACATTCCAAGGTTAGGTATAACAGCATGCATAGATATTCCCATTAACCCAGACACCAGATACAGAACAGTTGTATAGCAAATTGAACACATGCATATATGGGACCACAGTGGTAATAACAGCATGCAGGTACATTGATGGCACCATGCCACCAGTGTTGGAGTTTTTCAACATAGTACATGCATACAAACAGATTTAAATGATTATCAACCAATAGGACATATGTCCCAACATAACAGTGGAGTCATCACGTACCAGTTGAGGTGGGTATTTAGTGTATTGTTGGAGATATGGTGGGGGGGGAGAGAAAGATATCAGTTAACAACTAGTATATATCTGTAGTTTGCATTACTTTCCTAGTCAGTGCTGTTATCTGTACCTTACAAGTATTACTACACTACCCTATTGCCTTAGTTTGGACAGTGATATGGCTGTTGACATCTTTATACATTAACTGGTTTTACCTAGAGTTTACACCTTTTACCTGGTATACTTGTGGAGGAACTGTTTGCTAACACTAACTAACTGTTTCTACACATAATCCCAGATTCCAGGTTGATATTATGCACATACCTGTCCATCTCTTTTTGCACAGACTCTGGCCATGTCTTGCCCACATGCAGGTGAACCAGGACATATGTAGACTATTGCCCTCTTCAACCTTTAGTGACTTACAGTACTCTTATGCAGAATTTCTTACACAGTTATATTATGATACCTTATTATTCAGAGAAACTGCAACACTCACAGTTCTATACAATACCAGAGTAAATAGTACCAGCACAGGGTATCAAGCTTTTATTTCTCGGCGCAGTGTTCATGTCTGACATACCTGTGGGAGCAATGCTTGTTAGCACTACCTGAATAATGCCAAACAAAGTACCAGATTTCACATTAGTATTATGCACATAAATCTCATTCTGTTACTGTACACACTCTGGTCACAGCTTGACAACATGGGGGTGTAGATAGGACATACTTGGCTTATTACTCTCAGAACAGTTTGGGGAGTTGCTAGAGAGACAAGTATGTTCTTGTAGATGTGTGGTAATCAGTTGTATTTCTTGTTTGCTTTCTATACTTTTGGGATCATCCCACTGATTTCCCAGGGGGACAAAGTGACAGGCAGCAGATATGGGCCAAATTACTGGACATTCTGGACATATCTGTACAGTTTTGGGGTATGATTCTGTATGCAGACTACTACCACTCCCAGTATTCGAACCATGGCTGTGTGTGCTAAAAAATACAACAGTTCACATCACAGTTGCATGTGCTATTCAGATTTTGTTGTCTGTCTTTTCACTGTTTTCTGTCTATGTCTCTCTCAGTTGTACAAAATTACATCTGGGAATTACATTAGTCATATACAGACATTCCTACACATTCTATTTATGTTGCACAGCTTGGGTAACAGTGCTTAATACAATAGTACTATTAAGGGATTGCAAATCTACATTACCATATGATACCAGAGTATACACATGCAGTCCAGCAGTTAGACCTTTATTGTCAGGCTATTATGCTTTTATTTACATACAAACTATATGAGACTCTTCCTGCCATATTCTCTGGTGTATGCAGTACTTGCCTTAAAAATACAGGTTTTATACTGGCAATTAACTTACTAATGCTTTTATATTTATTTCCTATGACAGTACATGCAAGAGTATTACTAACCTGCTTCGCGTCGCAACTTTTGCAGCAGCATCCATGGGTCTCCTGGTTCACGGCCCACTCACTCCCACTGTGAAGGACATAAGAGGAATATTTAGCCATACCTATTCCATAATATACATGAGCTGGCAATTATTAAACAGGTAGTGGAGTGATACTTACACATAGCTGGGACAACCCATGCCGTCCTAGCCTCCTGGATCCACTGATCCAAGAGATCCCCCTTACGCCGCTTCAGGTCGGCATAGTGATGCCTGACCTGCTCACCAGTTCAGGGTATGCCAGTGGCACTGGCGAGGTCATGGGCAAGATGGTCCCAGGCTTCCACCTTATATTGAGAACGCTGGTACTGGCCCTGCAGCAATCTCTGCTCATGGTCTTTGACAAGGAGTCCTGCCATGTCTCTGGACTCCTGGATGCCCCAGTGCTGCGCCCGAAAGTGCACTCCCTCTCCCCATTCTGCTATGGTGCCTGCAAGGGGAAGCTACAACCAGTTATGAGATGTATTCCCACCTGTTGGGTTTAAGTAGGGCTGAATTCCCACACTTTGCCATGACTGGTTGGTTTTGAAAAGGCTAAACTATGGGCAAAACTGCTTACCTAAGGTTGGCATTGTTTAAAGGGGTATATCACTGGGCACATTGAGTTAGCTGGCCTACACATTGCGTACACCAACTAAGCTGGCCTGTGCAATGCTTAGCATTTTTACTTAACATTATATTTGCTTTTTGGCATTGATTTATTATTCATTACATCATGTATATATATATATATATATATATATATATATATATGTGTGTGTGTGTCTGGTATCCATGATTCATATGTATGTACACTGTATGGGGACCTTGTTTGTAATAGGGGACTTCAACACTCTATTACAATTACACCTAACATCTGGGCTTACTTCTGTACTCCAGTTCATATATTTATGGTATGTAGTAGGTTATGAAACATATGACTGTATACTGGTTTCTTTCACATGTTCAGTTTGATTTTACTATCATGAGGAATTGTTTGGTGACACCTTATTCTTATGTACTGCTGTGATGGCTTGGTTGTTAACTACTATGACTATAGTGTATAGGGTCCTGGGTTCAAGACCTGCAAGGCTGTTCATTTTGTTGCTAGGCAGAACAAGGGCCATTGGATACAGAGTGATTAAGGCACTTTTAAGCACTTGGAAGTGGGTTTGCATGAGGGTAGGCACTGCTAACCTCTGGTTAATGATGCTTACAGAGAGTTAGCTTCAACATTGCTTAACCTGTGTTTGCATTGCTTACCCCCATGCAAACTGCCTTAAACCCACTTACTAGTGCTTACATATACTTACTCCCACTTACCACTGCACTAATTTAGACAGTAATGTGTAATGGTTCTTGGGAAGGTGGGGGATTTGGAAGCTGTATGGGGTTATCATTCATTACACATTTTACCTTCCATTTGTATCCCTGATTCCTGTGTACTATACTGTATGGGGCACTTGTGATTATCTGTGGATTTTACAACATTATGACACTGACACTTCACATCTGCATTTAATGCAGTACTCCAGTTCACAAATATATGTTATTTAGTAGGTTATGCAACTAAAATTACTGGTCATGACGTGATTTGACATGGAAAATGGAATGTGCTGCAGTGGGACTTGAACCAGGAATGACTGCTAGTAAGGCGAATAGCTCTTCCCACGACACTATTGCTATAGTACTTCATTTGCCTATATCTTCCTTTTTATCCTCTTCTGCCATTTAAGCTGCATTACCCATAGCTAAGTGATGGGCAAACCCGTGCACCTATGGTTAAATTTAATCTGTTTTATAAGAAAAAATGGATCTTTATATTGCTTGTGTTTAATATTGCTCTTGTACACATGGGGGGGGGGGGATGTTGCTGGAGGTATGCGGACAACTATGAGTGGTCTCACTCATTCTTTTAGGGCTTTCTGCTGTTCTTCATTGCAGGGGCATGTATATTCTGGGAGATCTGCACTCAGACATGCCCCCTGCACTCTTACACGCTCCATGTAAGAGTAGGAGCTCAGATAGCGCACCTTCATTAATATGCATGGCACGTTGCCGTCCTGCTGCTAAATGGCCCCTTCAATGCAGGACTAATCTAGTCCTGCACAGAAGATTAGTAAATCCGGGGGTATGTCTAAACTGTCAGTGAAATGGGAGTCAGTCAAATAGGTTGTCAGTCAAATAAAATTTAAGTCATTTGGGTGTCGGTCAATGGGTGTCGGTCAAATAAGTGTCAGTCAAATGAGTTTTAAGTCAAATGAAGTAGACCCACATATGTGTGTGTGTGTGTGTGTGTGTGTGTGTGTGTGTGTGTGTGTGTGTGTGTGTGTGTGTGTGTGTGTGTGTGTGTGTGTGTGTGTGTGTGTGTGTGTGTGTGTGTGTGTCTGTGTGTGTGTGTGTGTGTATATATATATATATATATATATATATATATATATATATATATATATATATATATACATATATATATTAGTTTATTACTTTTCTCAGTCTGAAGTAATATAATATAACTCATTGCTGCTGTAGGTTATGTTGGCCCTGGTAGTAACAAATATGGGAGAGATATGTATATAATGTGCTGCTTCTGCACTAATACATTTCTAGGGAAGTGATTCAGTAGACTGTGTTAGCTATACAAATACCAGCAAATGCCATGAATTGTGTCATGTGTTGTTTGTGCATAACCAAGGTGGGCTCTACCATTCTGCATTTCCATCCCCCACACACTAAGTTAAAATGCACAGAACAAGCATTCTCTGTCCTCATTCCTAAAATCTATGAAGCAATAAAAGAACAGAAAAAAAGCATTCTATCCCTCTTGAAATTCCACTTGGAACTGAAAAACAATTTCTTTAAGCGGGCTTAATATCAATGTCTCAAAATGGTTCAGTCACCTAGACAGATCACACTCCTTGAATTCAAATACCATTTTGCCTCTCATATACAGTATTGTCTATACTCCATGGTACTTTCATCAACCACTACTAACCACCTTTTCATATCCCACTCTACACCTTCTCTTTACAGTCCTATCTATCAGTCTCTACCTTCATAATTCCAATTACTCCTTCTTTTTCTTTCACCATTCTTTTCAACCTCCTAGCATCCATATTCTGTCTTAGTCACAAGCTCAGTAGTTGCCAATAAGTGTATAGGTTCATAGGAGTTTACTAGGCTAATGGCCCTATGGCCTTTCAAGTCTAGCTGTGTAAAATACCCACGCACCCTAAATGACCATAGTTACCTGGTCATTGTTAGCAGAGCGATTCTATGATCAACACCAACTACCCCTGTCTGTAGGGGACATAGGTGACACCCCTGGGGTGAATTTATGGTCACCCATCCAGTTGTCAAGTTTGTGCTATATTGGGTCATTGAGGAGCTCTGCTTCACATGAAGTGGGATCCTATTCCAGAAGAGTGTCAAGCTCTGGGAGATGTATCTGTCTCCCCAACATGTTTTGTTAATGTCACTGGCTATGTTGGGATCGCTAGAATGAGTGACTCTAGTTTATTTTGATTTTTGGATGTGCACAACTTCCATTAGGGCAGAGTCAGAAACTGGTCTGTAGGCCAGGCACAGGTCACCTCTCAGCAGCCTGTATGATACAGAGTACAGTGACAGTGCTTTCAGTCTTTTCATGCAAGTCACATTTTGGAGGCCCTGGATTCTCTTGCTTTGAAACCTCTGTAATCTCTCCAGTTGTTGCAGGTGTCTGGTGAGATACACAGAAGGGAATATTGTACTCAATTAGTGGTATAATAAAGGTCAAGCACAATGGAGTTATAACATCCTTAGTCTTGGATCCAATGCCGTTATTTATGAGATGCATAATGTAGAAGGCATTCCTTACCACTATAGACACATGGTTACTGAAGTTTAGATTACTATCACCCTGTGTTCCAAAGTCTCACACCACTGGGTTTGAGCTTAGAGAGGTGCTAGCTATATCATAATTAGCAGGGGCTACTTCTTTGCCAAAGGAGATATTGAGGCATTTTTTTGAGTTTAGTTTTAGTCCATGACTTTGGCACCAATCATTTGCCTGCATCAGCCCCTTCTGTAATATGTTAACTTTGTTGGGGGACTCAATGACTGTGCCCAGTTTGTAGTCATCTGCAAACATGGTAAGTCACAGACCATCTACTTTCACCTGGACCTCAAAGAAATAGACACCAAAGAGTAGAAGGCTCAGCACAGACCTCGCTGATAACTGATCTGCTGGTGAAGGTGAACTGTTCAAATCTGACAGTGTGTGTTTTGTCAGTGAGCCAGTTGGGTACCCATCTAGTGATGTACAAGTTAATCCTCAGCTGGAGAGTTTCTCAATGATCCCTGAGTGGGAAATTGTGTCATAAGCCTTGGCTAAATCAAGATAGGCTTTATGTACAGCTTTGCCCTCATCCAGGGCTTTGGTGACATTCTCAAAAAAGTCCACCAGGTGTAATAAGCAAGATATACACTCGACAAAACCAAACTGGGTCAGGTCAAGTTCTGAAGGTTGCCTGTGTCCTTGCTGATAATATTCATGATGATTCTTTCCATGGCCTTGTAGATAACTCTGTTAAGGCTTATTCACTAGTTTCATAGGTCAGTTGATGGACCCCCTTTGTGCAAGGGGATTACTGTTGCTGTTCTCCACTCTGCTGGAACAAAGCCAGTGTTCAGGCTCTGGTGAAAGAAAGTGACACGTGGTTCTGCTAAGTCTTTTTTTAGATTTTTTAGTAAGCAACCTGGGATGTTATCTGGTCCCACAGAGGCTGTGCATTTGGCTTTGGAGAGCGCTTGTATGACCTGTTCTTTAGAGATACTCAGTAGAAGAATGCTGTCAGGAATGCTTTGCAGTATGGCTGGTGGGGACGGGGGGGGGGGTGAAGATATTGCCAAATCTGTCAGCTAGCAGGTTGGTAATTTCTTCAGGTTCAGTGTAAATGGTACCATCCACTATAAGATCGACACATAGCTGGGCATCCCCTTTTAGGTTTCGGACTTAGCTGAAGAATGCCTTATGGTTGTCTTTAGATAGGGATACTAATTTAGTCCTGTAACTAGCCTTAGAGGACTTTACAAGATATCTGATTTGCTTATTCAAGCTGTGGAGGGTATTCTTCCTCTGTTGAGTAAGTTCCCTCATGTTCTTAGATATCCATTTCTTTCTTTTGTTGTTTTACTTATTTATACTTACTGTCCACCAGGGTGGCTTGTTTTTTCAGGAGGACCTGGTTTTAGTCCTGTCAGGTGCAGCTGAGTCAATGCATTTGTTTAAGTGGCTATTTGTGTACTCTTCTGCATAGGAGTGATTGCTGGCTGTGTTAGTGGGGCTTTGAAACTTTTTATACTATCACTTAGGCTATAGTTTGCTTTGTGGAAATTTTTCATTTTTTTTTTTTTGCTACCATTAGGGTGTCAGGTCTGATCTTTGCTTCAAATGAGACTGATTTATGGCCTGACTTTACCAGGGAAGGCAACACACAGGGAGTAGTTCAAGGAACCCCTGTGTTGTTGTGCACTACGTCTAGGACATTTGTGCCCCTTGTGGGGGTGCATACCAACTGTTCCAGTACATTTGAATTAAGAAAAATCCAAGAACCTCAGAGTGATCATATTTGTGATTGTGTAAGTCACCCAGGAGATGGAAGGATAAGATCTCCCATGATCAAGGTGTTTGGCTGTATAATGAGTGACTCTACCAAGTCCAAGTAGGATGTGATTCTCCTGGTTCATGGTGGGGTACCTTTAGCTAGTGATGATGTGGTGGGATATTTTGCTTCCAGTTATTTGGACCTAGAGTAGCTTAGGAGAGTCATACTGTTTTACCAGTCTCAAGGTATATTTGACTGTAACCAAGATAGATACACTTTCACCATTGGTTCTTTCATGCTCGTTTTGAGGACTGAACATTTGAAAAGCATTGCAGCCTTCCATGGCCAAGGTGCTTTCTGCGGCCTTGAACCAAGTCTCAGTCATTGCACAGACAATAGCATCTTCCAAGGTAAGGAGTGCTTCTGGGGAGTGCAGTTTACTGTTTAAGCTACCAGCATTAAGTGGCGTGAACTGAGTTTGTCTCTAGTGGATTTCATTACATTGAACATTTTGTTGTTTTGACATTGCCTATAAAAGGTTCTATGAGGGAAGCAAGCATCTTTGCCAGTATCTGAAAGTCTTGAGGAGACAGGTGAAGGCCATCTCTGGCAAAGCAGTGTGGTCTGCCAACCATGTCTTCCCAGGCTGTCAGATACTAGATCCCCTTGGAGTGACACCAAAAGATAAGTGGATTATTGAAATCAATCATTTTTTGTCTATATTGTGGTATCATCCTAGGTGAAGGTAGAATGCTAATTAGGGCTAGGGATATATCTGCCTGGGACACAGAATCTGAGAGTTTAGTCATGTCTTTCTTCATAGTCCAGAGAGGTACCTCTCAAGTTGTTCACTCCAACATATGGTATGACAGAGTCATAACAGCAATTGTTACTGAGTTACTTAAGTGCGTGCATGGCTTGATCGATCCAGACACCTAACAGGTAGCTGACCATGTCCTTTTCCAGCCCGGTGAGGGGGACATCTGTGTGTCTCAGTATTGAGTCGCCTGTGACTAGGACATTAGGTTTTGAGGTGTTTTGCCTTAGGGGCTTAATTGCTGAGACATTGAGATGTGCGTTGTTATGTGTAGTGGTGGATTTTGTTCATGTATCAGTATGTGTAGGTTATTTGCACCTTGGAGGTCTCTGGTCTTCTGGTAGGGTCTTGGAGAATACTTCCATGTATGTTGGTTTATGTGTCTTGATCTTATCTTGTGTGAGTGGCAAGGTTTTTGTGCTGACAACCTGTTTGATGTCTTGTTTACTCTCACGTGACAGAACTGATTCTAGTTTTATGGTATAGTTACATCTCTCACATACTGTATTTGGTTGCGATAGAAGCAAGTGGTAGTCAGTATACATAAGGCAATTACTACATTGTCTCAGGATGCCCATGTCAGGCTGGCTGGAGTAATGTTGGGAAACTGAACTAGATCAGCTATTGCTCTGGGATTAATAAGGGGACTTATTCTATTAAAGACCAGGGATGAAAAGTGGGGTGACACTAGTCAGTGCTCAACTGAGTTGCCTGCATTGCAGAAGTGTACAACTGCATTGCCCGCAGAGCAGCAGGGAACCTGGGAGGGTTTCACTAACTGGTGTCCAGTGAAAAAATAGTTTCAAGGTGTTTGTATCTATACAAGGCACCACTAATTCCTGTTGCATGGTGTGCAGCTACAACTAAATTTGAGGCTTATATACAGGTGAAATTGAATAGGTTTAAACTAGTCTGCCAATAGGAAACTACACAATGATCATTCCTCCAGCTATCCCCAGCTCAGATGAGGCTATTTCCATACATTTCTGCCACAAGGATACAGGGGAGCTCTTCTTAATATAAGATGGCTGGATTTGAGTTTAAGTGTATGAAAAATAGGCTTAATTCAGCAAGTCTGGATCTAGTCTATGCTAACTAAGCAATATTTCTGTGCAAAACAAGTACAGGTAATAAGCAGGCACAAAGAGTAAAAACAGTCAAAAAGGCACAAATTAATGCAGTAAAACAGTAAAATACAGGTGAAAAAGTGCAGATCAAACTCAAAATAAGCTTAATTTCTTGTTCTTAGCTTAGCGTAGCTTGGATTCAAGCAGAAACATTCTGGACCTCTGGCAGAGGACGCCATACTCAGCGCAACTCTGGTTAATTGAGCCAGAAACCTCATAAACATGAGTCTTTCTTACTACAGGATTAGGGTTCCTTTGTAGGACAGTAGTGTCTTCTAATAACTGTCATATCATATGTTCTCCAGGCAACATGCTTTCTAGATATTGAGTATTAAATCTTCATATTTGTATATATTTTGAAAGCCTTAGTTTTGTATAGTAGGAAATTTGGTTTTATTTATTAATTTTTGTTTTACCTAGGTTACACCTGGAAAATAGAGCAGTTAAGCTTTGTTTGTATCTGCACTATTCTAGCTCTTAACTTCTGATACATAACAGTTGTGTAAATCATTGTAAATATGTACAAAACTGTTTATAATTATTACATATTTTTTGTTTTTATCTGTTGATGTTCATTGGAAACCCTGGACTAAGCTTGAAAATGGTCCTTATGGATCAGTGTTTTACCTGGTTAACAAATACATGAATACAATGCACATGAATGAATGAGTAAATGAACGAATGAATAAATAAATAAATTGAGACACGTGTTGCTTGTACATATCCATAGTGGGGATGGAGGACTACCTTCCACCGAGGCCTTTCAATATACACTATGCCATACACATACAGATGATTCAGAACATATTCAGGTAGAGAAAAATAAGTGAACCAGAAGGAAACCTAAATGAAAGTTTACTGTATGAACTATTGTGTGTAAATGAATGTGTGTGCATTATCATATTCTTCCTTCTCCAAAAATTATATGGTACAGTTAATTGAATATGCATAGTGAGCAAATTGCAGTGAACTTTTTATAAAGAAAAGCTGTTATATTTCCATTTCTAGAAGCAAAATACACATACAGTACACACATGTGGGGGCATCCAAACTCCTCTATTTGGGAATGTGCCTGCATAAAAAAGCTGTTCAATTAGAGAATGAAGCAAACATGAAATTGGATTAGCTAGACCTACACTTCTCTAAACATGATTAATATTAAGTTACCTAAAGTAGGATTAAATACCTGCCAAACTGACTTACTGCTCACAGCACTTTATTTTTTCATGCACAATTAGTAATCACTCATCATTTATGCCTCTGTTTCAGTTTTTGTTTAATGCTACAAAGGGAGCATTTTGTGCAAAGATGCTGTTTTTATTCTGAAGCATAAAATTCCAAACATACCTCTCAGCTGTTTGGATTTTCATAGAATGCCCAGATTTTCCCTCCTATTTTTGTTCTGTTTCTCATAAAATTTGTGATTTTCTGGATTTGTTTGTGGCAAATCAGTGAGGAATGACCACTTAATAATGACAATCATTTGCATTTCAGACTTCATAGCCTTCAGAAAATGCATGATAGCACAAGAACTGTTATTCTAGGCACCTTCTAACTTTATAAGAGCAATATTTAAACATTTTCCCTATTTTTGAGGCTTTGTACCCCCATCATTTTTGACTTTGTCCAGATTTTTTGTGCTAAGAGGTTGAGAGCTATGGAATGTATCCTTCTTGCAGCAGACGATTTTGCAGTCTAGAAGAGGTGACTATATTACCATTATAAGTTATTAAATGTTCCTGTGTTGCACCTGTTTTTCTGATGTATTTGAAATAAGTACACTGATGGTCATCATAAAATGATCATCTAATCAAGAATTTCAACTCTGTCTCATATCACAATAGGTAACAGTTTTGTAGTGGAACATTTATAGAACAAATGATGTTCATTATATAGATCACTGCAGCAATAGCCTTAGCTTCATGGTTTATATCCTGCATAGGGTTTAACAGCCAGCCAGCTTCCAAAGCTTCAGGGCAGATGCTACATGTCCAGACCATTAGTCAGCTTCAGCTGAGCTGATTAAAAAGACTGGTTTTGAGCATCAAGCCTTTCAGAGCATTCCTGCTATTGAAGAGAGTGCTCCTTTGCAGACTTTTGAGGACTGACGGTCAGCTTCTGCTGTTCCTTTGCTGGCAGATAAGTTCCCTTTGGAGAAAAAGACATCCACATAAAATATTTATTGTTTTAATCTAATTTTCTGCTTAGGAAAATTAATTTGGAGCTAGGAGTTACTGTCATGTAACATAATTGTAGTTTTAAATGGGGCTGCACCTTTTTAATGTCAATTTAAAAGTTATTTAAAGTAGTTGAAATCTATTTTTCTGTGGAGGAATTCTGTTTATTTTACTTTTGGGGGAAGGCAAAATGTTTTAAAGTGCTTTTTATTGTGTTTTTGTGAGAAGACCCCATTCACATTTCAGCCAATACCAACAAACATCATAAGGAAACTGCTACAAAAACTAAAACCCCGTTCAACCTCAGCTGATATTCTTTCACCACACTACCTCAAACTGGCTGTCAACTCAACTGCCTACCCAATCAGTATCCTTATTAACAGGTCTTTATCTGAATTGGAAGTAACAACCATATGGAAACAATCTCACATCATTCCCATCCACAAAGGAGGCAACTCTGTTGAACTAACCAATTTCCTTCCTATATCCATCTTGTCACCCATAAGCAAAATTCTCAGGAGAGGTATCCATCAGCAGATAATGCATTACCCGTTGCAAAACAATTTTTTAACCCAAACCCGACATGGTTTCTGACACAGCCACAGCACAACTACAGCTGTATTATCCTTTGCAGACAATGTGAACAAGGCCAGAGATGCAGAATGCTATACAGCCTCAGTATTCGTTGACCTCTCTGAGGTCTTTGACACACTCTCTCACCCCCTTTTATTAAACACACTGTTTAACATAGGCTTCTCACATAACACAGTAAAATGGTTTCAGAACTATATTTGTATTGTACTGTATGTGGAGCTTTTCTCCCCTGGGCTCCACTGAAAATGGGTTTGTAGACCCAGACAAAATGTCAGATAAATAAATAGAACAGTGAATTTTAATGACTTTAGAGTTTCACTGGCTTATTGCTTTCCCTGGGAAAGAGGCACAGCTTTTGGTTTTACCATTGAACAAACAACAGGTCCCACAGCTGGCCCTTCTTTCAGCCAGAAAAAAAACTTAAAAAGTTAGGCAAACAACCTTTGCCACCACAGCAGGTTAGAAATTTGTCACAGGTAGGTGACTGCCACAGGAGACTCAGTGGCCAAAGCTGGTTCTTCAGATTACTTATCTTTTATTCTGGATCCCTCTAGTTTAGTACCTATAGCCACTATGGACTGAAGGTTAGCACTGTCCTCTGGCTGTTATGGTTTCCTCAATGGGTAAGGAAGAGCTACTCTTGGTTCTGGGAGAGGGAACAGGGAAGACTTCCCTGTTTAGTCAGAATTTTATGCCTATCCCTGGGTAAGCTACTCCTGTCATTAACAACACTGGAGTAGTTTATAGATTCTAGCTCAGGGTTTAATCCAGGCTATTGATTCGGGTCTATATTAGATAATTGAACTTTCAAAAGTTCGACTATCATGTGGTTGATACTATATGATCAAACTTTTAAAAGTTTGCAAATCTAATTAAAAAAAAAATAAACTACACAAATAACCTACCTGAATGTTTTAAGCAGGGGGGCAAGCCCCCCTGCACACCCTGCTCTTTAAATATACCAACTTCGAGATCGCACTACAGTGCAGAAAAGGGAAATCTTCCCATTCTGCGTTGTACGGAGATCTCCATTAAAATGTTTGAACTTTCAAAAATTCGATCATATGGTTTCGACCATATGACAGTCGAACTTTTGAAAGTTAGATCATCTAATAAAGGCCCATTGATCCTTGTTACAAGGCAGTTTCTAATAAAAGGAAGAGGGATATGTCTTTTTCTAAAGAGATTAGAGATTCTGAATATGGACAGAAAGATGATGAGACTGATACAGGATTTTATCCTCAGATCTCTGATTTGGACTCAGAGGAAAGAGCTCAGTTTCTGATTTACATTTCTGACTTCAGTTGTTTGTGAAGAAATATTCTAAAGACAAACTGTATCATATTAAGCTGATCAGCAGATGATGTCATCAGAATGTTGACAGTTGCTAAATGTTACTGTCAGAAGCTGAAAGACAGGAAGGAACTTTTAGAAAACTGCTGTTTGATTTTCCAAATATAAAATGAAAATTAGAACTGGAACAGTTGACAGGCTATTCTATGAAGGATCCTGCTGAAGTCAGTTATAGTAGTCAGTTGTTAGTTGTCATTTGAGTTCAATTGTGAGTTGTTCACAGATGTACTGTGCAGTGGATACCCAAAAAGGACTCATCAAGAACTGTAAGCCTGCCTTTGCTCTGATGTAGTAATTTAGTTTAGATCAGGTACAGTGTTCTTTAGTTAAATAGTAATTGACAACTAATCAGTTAGATCAGTTAGAGTTTTTCTGAATGTTGAATTTCTATCCTACAGTATTGATTTCATTTTCCTGGTGATTGAGTTTGTTTGTTTATTGGAAATTACTGTTTTATATTTTAATCATTTTGATCAATATTAAATATTTTTATTAACATACATTGTGGCTGGTCAATCAGTGTTTCTCTTTAGTGGTTTGAGAGTGCTTATACTTGCTTTTATAATTAGCTGCTTAAGTCATTGGCTGCTATTTGTTTTAATATTTAATTTTCATAATTGGACACCTCTTTCGAAGGGCATGAAGACACTCTGATTGGTGGAAGCATTACCGTATTTTTAGGGAAGGGACACAGTTGAAAATCTGTGTTAGGCTTTCCCATAAGAGTTTGGATGTGTAAGACTTAATTTATTTAAGTGTGAGTGTATCAGAGGTCTTAAACTGGGATGGATTGCTCTGAAGTGTGTAATAAGGAGTTACATTAGGGGTGGACAGAAATATACAGTCCAGTCCCAGGCTATAGAGCATGTACCTATTGTGCTGTTAGGGGAAAATTGTGAAATATTACTTTTGTTTAAGTGACAGTCTCACGTTAGAGTCAGTAGTAAGCACTGAAGCTCTGTAGTTACTGACCCAGGATAGTAAGTCACATTATTTAGTGGCAGTTCAGTGGGATATTATCTGGGTGTCATATTAATTGGTACCAACAGTGTGGGATTTTTAACTGGACATCAGTAACCTGTCTGTAAGTGTCATTAAGGTGTGCATTCTTGACACCCACAAAGTAAACATACAGAATTTCACTTCACCACAGTTTTATTTATTTGTAGTTAGTCAGGGATAGTAGGCAAAGATATCAGCAGAAGACTATAGTAAGCTGAGAAAGTACCAGTTGGCCAATAAGTGTGAAGCCAGAGGCAGTGGCGGCTGGTGACTTCAAATTAAAGGGACGCTGCAGGAGACAGCTTAATGGATGGGGCCAATGGGAAGGTGTGTGACCAACTAGAAAGGGGTGGAGCTATGCTCAAAACTGCAACAACTGGAACTTTAATTAAATACGCTGCCCTGGGTGCTAAACCATCATTAAAAGAGTCCAATAAAGACAAAATGAAGTGTAGAAGAAAAAAATATTTCAATGCATTGGCTACATGACAACTTACTTAATATCTAGATGGAAGCACAAAGGTTGTGAGGCATGAAAAAATAAATTGCTTTTTAAATACATTACTGGAATGCTAGTCAAAATCAAGTATAAAAACCAAGCAGCACTCAGCTCAAACCACTTCTCCTTGCACTGCAGTTCTAATTATAATTTATATTCAGCTTTATAAAATTACCAAGTAACATGCTGAAAGTAGCAATCTCTGTGAAACCCCCACTTGTAAAAATGTTTCTTATCCAAAAAAGACCTGCTGCCTGACAACTATCTACTTGTTTCATGGAGAACACATGATCAAAGTAAAAAATGAACAGCAAACAAGAAACAAGCTCAAGATAAATTGCTTAAAGGATTACTTCACAAGTTATGGACCACACATAATAGATTGGCATTCTGTTTAGTTTACGGGTAAAGCCTGCAAAGATAACTGTAAGTCTCCAACAAATGTAATGAGCTTCTGAAAATACTGTAATCCTGTCCTTTATTACAAATACTGTCATATGCATTTCAATACCTAAGGCTTATACATTATCTAGTTATGTAAATATTCTCTGCATGGCAACAATGAAAAGGCTTTTAATGTTGGTAATTCTTTAACAGTATGTTTATTAAAGCATACTTGCATCTTACAATCTCCAACCAGCTTACCCGATGGTCATTAAAGCATTGCTACTTTAATACAGAGCAACAGGGCACTGCAACAGCATGCATTTTCTGAATAATAAAAAGCATAAATCAACAGTATAAAAATACAGAAAACCAGAACATTCTGCAAAATCAAGGACAGATGAAAAGCCACGGTCATACTTGTGATCTACCTTGGATGGGGAAATACTCTCCACACTTACACTGCATAACTGCTCCTTGCCTTGCTTGGACACATCCAGAGCCACTACAATGGGGAGTGGAGTGCAACAAGCAGGTCACAGTTTGAAATGTCTCTGGCTGACGGTGATGGCTCTGACACTCATACCTCTCAACCTCAGAGCAAGAAATCTGGACAAAGCCATACACAGAAGAGGGACACAGGCCCAAAAATAAAGACAATTTTTAAATATTGCTCTTATAAACTTAGAAAGATAATAGAATAGTAGTAGGTCTTGCATTAGTATGAATTTTTGAAGGGTATAAAATCTGAAAATCAAATGTCTGCCATTATTTAGTGACTTCATTCCTAAATGATTTGGCAGAAAACCACAAATTTTATGAGGAACAAACCAAAAATAAGAAGCAAAAATCTATTAATTCTGCAAAATTCTGGACAGTTGAGAGGTATAGTTCAGCCAGGGCTGTCTGAGGTTGCTGCCCCCCCCCCTCACAAAATCATGGTCGAATGGAGCATCCCCCCTGCAGCAATTCCAATGTCCCATTCCTTGGTTATTTCGCCCCATTTGCCATAATCACTGTAAGGTGCATACTGCTTTACTTCTGCGATGATATGGATCTCATTTAAAAGTTTTATTTTATATTTTACAGCATAAACCCTAATAGATATCTGCTAAACAAAGCAATGCAGTCTCGCAATGAAAATAGACTTAGCATTAAAACTGCTCTGCCCTTGAAACTCACATTAATTTAAACAGCAGTGAAACCCACATTCAAAGAATATACATTTTGCCAGTGGCATATAAAGATTAATTTTGGGCTGTTTTCAAATCATAGCCCCCTTGAACACGAAACATACACATGCTCTTTGATACACCTTCCTGACTGTATTAAATTATATTCCTTGTACAATACAATAAAGTTGTTAAGAGGGCATTTTAAATTTATTGTTTTGAACATTTTTTCAGTAAACAATGAAACAAAATGCATGCACCAATAATGACAAAACTGCCTAATTCAGAACATTTCCATTATAAAAGTCTACTCAAACTTCTACAGTCCACCAGTATCAGTAAATATGCACAATCTCTGAAGAAGTAAAAGTCATCTAAATAATTCCACATTAAAGAAATCTGTTAACTAATGAAGAGGTTACTGCTAGCAAACAACTTTATATGTCATTGTTTCATCTACAAATAAAGTGCCTGTTGCCCTTGAGAAATAAATTGCCAATGTTGCATTAAAAAAATGATAATGCTAGTAATATCACAATAGGGAATGGATGGCAAACTGATAATAGGTTCATAGTTACTAGGTATCTTTGCCAAAGAGGACTGCAGCATCCATCCCCTTTACAACAGAGTACAGTATCAGCAATGGATCTACTTACTGTGGGAGCAGAACCCACAGCGTTCTGCATCAAAAGCAAGTACACTACCTGTTGTGCTATTTACAATGTAAACAGACTAGGCATAAGCAGCACTAAACATTTATTCCCTTGCAGCTTTCAGCTCCTTGTAAAATCTACTCGACACTCAGCTGTATCTCTGAACTTTGCAGCACAAGAAATCTGGAAAAAGCCAAAATTTATTTGGGGGGACAAAAGCCCAAAAACCAGGGACACATTTTAAACATTGCTTGTATAAGGTTGGAAAGTTGCTAGAATAAAATGCTGTGCTACCACCATACATTTCATTGCCAAGTATTGAACCAAGGACCCTGTGCAAAACAGCCAGAGCAACACACCACTATGACAAATCATCTATTTTTATGAAAGAAAGGAAGACTGAAACTTAAATGGCTACCATTTAGTGAATTAAGTTCTCACCATAGCTGTCAACATCTTAGCATAAAACACCTGAACAAAGCCAATAATGGGGGAATACAGCCCCCAAACATACTCAGTGAGTTCAGTTATCACCATAGCTCTCAACCTTGGCACAAAAAACCTGGACGAAGCCAATAACGGGGGAATAAAGTCCAAAAAATAGGGACAAATACCCACTGAGGACACCAGAGCAAACCCGCACAAACCCAGGGAGGACATGCAGACTCCACACAGAAAGCACCCCAGCGAAGAATCAAACCAGCTGTCAAACAGCTGTCAGGCAACACTGCTACCACTGCATTACTAGCTGTGTTAAGTAAAGTAACAAAAATACAGAAACCACAGATTTTATGAGGAACAGAACAAATATGTGGCAAAAATCTGCAAATGTTTTACAAATGGTGGTGGGTAGGGAATTCAGGTTCTTGTCACTTTGGCCCAAGGTACAGGGTTCAAGCCTTATTCTCTACCCAACACCATGAAGCTACTGGGGCATACACACACACACACACACACACACGCACACACGCACACACACACACACACACACACACACACACACACACACACACACACACACACACACACACACACACACACACACACACACACACACACACTGTCCTTCATAAACACCCTACCTGTTTCTGTACTCAGCTTCCTCCGTAGTGATCCGATCAGTCCTCTATAATGGCCTAGCTCCTCTGTACTACATCCGTCCTCAGCTTCCTTTGATCAGTCCTCCATAATGGCCCAGCTCCTCTGTAGTGTACTACATCCATCCTCCACAGCAATCCTGCAGCCCGATCGGTCCTCCATAACCCGCGCATGCCATTTGGTCTCCCGCGAGATGTCCTCCATATCCTGTGCATGCTGTTGGGTCTTCTGCAAGATGTGAGGAGGCTGGGGCCTCCTGCTGTTGGTCCAGGCTGCGGGCGATGCAGTCCAGTGACCTTCCAGTGGTTTGTGCGGTCGTCACCACACAGACCTCTGGGCTAGAAGGGTGGAGTTTCTTGCCTTCCCTATCTGGACTGCCTAACAGAGCAGTCTGGAGCTCAGAATGCCTTAGCATGCATGCTTTGAGTTCTGGTCTGCCTAACACAGCAGTCAGGAACTAAGCACGCATGCGCGGAGTCCGAGAATTTTTTATTTTAATATGTTCGGAGAATGGGGAATTTATTTAATTGATTTTTACAGGTGGGGGGCCCATTTTACAGGTGGATAGCATGAGCCGCCCTTGGCCAGAGGACTGGTGCATGCCAACCTGACTAATGAAGCAATGATTTCGGCCTTAGTTGCAGCTTCAGCTCAGACCAGTCATTTGGAGGATATCCAGTTTGGTATTGGTGATGTGCAGCCAACTGTGACAGGACAGTTCACCTTTTTTTCAGAGGATCTCAGAATCTGTCTGGATTTAGAGAGACTGCTCCTGGAGGCCAAACCTCTTGAACTGGAATCAGCACAGAGACTGTGCCTGAAGGCCGAATGGCTGGAGACTGAAGAGAGCCTGTGCCTGGAAGCCGAACAGCTGGAGGCCAAGATTCTTGAACTGGAAGCAGCAAAGAGGCAGAGGCATTTAGTAACTGAGGCAAATGAGAGACAGCACTGGTGTGAAGTGGAACTTGTTACCCTTCAAGAGCATCATGGAGGTAATGGGGAAGGAATAACCAGCCCCCAGAAGCTCTAAAGGTCAGTAAGCTTTTTCCTCAATACAGGGACTGGGATGACTTTTATAGTTTTATTCATATATTTGAGAGAGTATCTAGACAGTGTGATGTTGACTGTTAGCTCCGAGTTTGGCTCCTGACTCTCTTACTCCATAGTAAAACTGTTCAGGCCATGTCAAAATTGTCTGATGTAGATTGTTTAAATTATGTTAAAGTTAAGAACTGTCTTGTAGACAGATTTAAACTAACACACAAAACTTATAGCAAAACATTTTGTGAACACAGAGCAAGGCAGATGAGTGTATGTGATTATATTGCTGACTTCAGTACTTACTTTCACAGATGGGTGAGTTGGTGTAAGGGCACCACTTTTGAGGGACTGGCAGACCTTTTGCTGAGGGAACAAGCTCTCAGTAATTTGCCTGATGACATGACAACCTAGTTAACAGACAGATAGTGTAACTCTAAAGATAAGTTGGGGAGAAAAACTGATCTGTACTCAGAAAGCAGAGCACCAATGCATAAGAAAGGGATACCCAGTGCTGCACATGGACATAAGAAACCCATGGGGGGCAGTCTAAACCACTTCAGCAGAGTACACAAGTAACAGAGGAAATTACTATTCCAAGTACACAGTTAGGGATTAGATGTTTCAAGTGTAACCAGAGGGGCCACATAGCAGTCAAATGTCCATCGAGGTAAGATGAGAAATAGAAGGTGAGGGAGCCAGCAAGTAGTGATGATAAACTGCCAATGGCAAGTGGTTTGGAAACAACAGGGGTACCAGTCTATCACCAAAATTTATATCCTATCTTAATGGATGGTAAACAGGTTACTGCTAAGAGAGGCACAACTTCTGATATAACCATTGTGAGGCCTGCAGTGGTTAGAGAAGAGCAGTACTCGTTTGTTCATTCCTATCCAGTCAGAGTTTTGGGAGGGACCCCATTCCATATACCTTTGGCTAGGGTTTATCTTGACTTGGAGGGTGGAAGAGGAAACAAGCAGATGTGTGTGCTTGAGGATATTCCTGCAGATGTCCTGCTAGGGAATGACTTTGATGATGCAGTGACTTGTGAACATGCAGTGGCATGCAGTCAAGCTTGTTGACAGGCATGTAGGTCCGGTAGCCTGGTGAAGTCTCAGACAGATCTCATACCTGAAGCTGGGACTGGTTGTGGTGGTCATTTCAGAGAAGGAGCTATCTTGTAGCAGTATGTCTGAAAGTGAGTCACAGCTGCTGGGAGGTACTGATGTTCCCTTGAACATGGTAAGTGATAGCACCTAGACTGACAGTGATGCACAACTATAGGAAGTTACTAGGCTTCCTGCGGAAGGGGAGCTTGTGTTTGAGAATAATTATGCAGTAGTCCTGATAGGGAAATACTTTGATGATGCAGTGCCTAGTGTGCATGCAGTGATACATAGTCAGGCTGGGAGACAGGCATGTAGGCCCAGTAGCCTGAGGAATACCCAGACAAATCTCATACCTGAAGCTGGGACTGGTGTGGTGGCTGTTCCAGAGAAGGGGCTGTCCTGTAGCAGTACATCTGAAAGTGAGCCAGAGCTGCTTGTAGTTACTGGTGTTCCCTTAGACACGGTGACTGCAAGGATGGAGATGAGTGATAGTACTCAGATTGACAGTGAGGTACAGCTGCTGGAAGTTACTAAGCGACCTGAGGAAGGGGAGTTTGGGAGAGTCACAAATGTAGAGTTGAGACAGGCTCAACTTACAGACTCAGCATTACAAAGCTTGAGGGAGATGGTTAAGGAAGCATCATGATTAAGGAAGAGGAGACTCTGTATATGGGAACAAAGGTTTGTTGCATAAAGGTTGAATGTCTGGAGGTGGGTTAGAAGGTGAAGTAGTACAGCAGTTGGTAGAGCCTATAGCCTACCATCAGCCACTTATAGGTATATTCCCTAATGTTCCTCATGCAGGTGATATTGGGACAAAGAAGGATGGTTTGCTGTATAGAAAGTGGACTTCTAAGGGAGAGCTGGAAGGTAAGGTAGAACAGCAGTCAGTAGAGCCTAGAGCCTGCTATCTGCCACTTCTAGTTATGGTCCCTAATATTTCTTGTGCAGGTGATATGGATGCAGAGAAGGTAGCAAATGCTTTGCTCAAAATTTTCAGCAAGGTATGTTTTCCAAGGGAGATACCGACTGACCAAGGTGCCAGCTTTATCTCAGACCTGCTGACTTATTTGTGGAAGCATTTTGGGATGAAACATTTAGAGACCACCCCTACTATCCCCAGACTTATGGTCTTGTGGAGAGGTTAAACTCTACATTAAAGACTATGCTATGGGAATTTGCAGACCAGTTTAAAAGGGCAGGACTAAGCATTATAGGTTCATAGGTTCATAGGTAGGTACTAGGCTATCAACCCTGGGGCCTATACAAGCCCAACCAAAAAGGTACCCTGGCTTTTGCCACCCAAGAAAATTATTTTCCTGTGCCACTGTTGAGCAGAGCCACAGAGGTGATCCCCGGGGTGAATTTCCTATTTCCCATCCAATCATCAAGATTTTTCTTGAAGAGTGCTAATGAGGAGCTTTGTTTGATATAGACAGGTAGTTTATTTCAGAGTATGGGAAGTCTCTAGGACAGGAATCTATCCCTCTGGCATGTTCTGTTTATTGTGGTGACAAGGTTTAGGTCCCTAGAGCATGTAGCTCGGAGGGATTGGGATTTCTTTAAGTGGAGCATGTCCAACAGCTCTGGGTTTGACATAGCTTTGTATGTTAGGCAGAGATCACCTCTGAGTAGGCGATATGCGATGGAGTAAAGCTGGAGTTTTTTGAGACGGTCCATGTAGGGCATCTGTTTGAGGCTGGTAATCCTCTTTGTGAGGTGTTCCTGTGGCCTTTCCAGTTGTTGTAGATGTCTTGTGAGGTACATATCAAAAGGGGCGTTGTACTCTATAATGGGTCTAATGAGTGATAAGTAGAGGGGAGCAATGACCTCTTTTTTTCTGGATGAGAAACTTTTGTGATGAGGTGTGCCACGTAGAAGGATTTCCTGACTACTGCGGCAATGTGATTATCAATGGAGAGACTACTGTCCACCTGTGTCCTAAGGTCTCTTATCACACTTTTGGTGTTATGTATACTACCACCTATGTTGTAGTTCATAGGTACAGAGTTTTTACCAAAGGGGATGACAGTGCACTTTTTAGCATTGAGCTTGAGGCCATGGCTTTGACACCAGGCATCTGTTTCAGTGAGGCCCTTTTGTAGGATGTCCACATCGTTAGGAGTTTCAATTATGGCTCCTAGTTTGCAGTCATCTTCGAACTTCATTATAGGTTCATACTAGGCTATCTGCCCTGGGGCAATTTTTTTTTTGACCTTCTGTGTTAGCCTGTACTTCAGAGAAGTAGATACCAAACAGGAGAGGACCCAGGACTGAACTCTGTGGTACTCCACTTGTCACTGGTCTGAAGTCGGATTTGGAGTCTGCTACTTTCACAGTGTGGGTTCTGTCAGTGAGCCAGTTGGCAACCCATCTTGTGACATAGGGATTTATACCTAGTTTAGTGAGTTTATCTATAATTCCAGAGTGGGGGATGGTGTCGAAAGCCTTAGCAAGCTCTAGATAGGCTGTGTGAACCACCTTACCCTTGTCTACGGTTTTGGTGACTGAATTAAAGAAGTCTATCAGGTTTAGGAGACATGATCTGCCTTTTACAAACCTGAACTGGGTGGGATCCAGAGTTTGGAGATTACCAATGTCTTTGTTTATAAGTTCCATGATGATACGTTCCATGGCCTTGCAGACCAGGCTCATCAGGCTAATGGGGAGGTAGTTCCCGGGGTCCATGGAAGCTCCCCCCTTGTGGAGTGGGATAACCATTGCTGTGCGCCATTCAGCAGGCACAAAGCCGGAGGTGAGGCTATGACTGAACATGGTACTTAGGTGGGGTGCCAGTTCATTCTGTAGTTCATGTAGAACGCAGCCTGGGATGTTGTCTGGTCCCATGGATGCTGTGTTCTTGGCTTTGGAGAGTGTGGTTTTTACCTGTGCAGCCGTGATTACAGGAACTTTGCATTCTTCTGGTATAGAGATGGGCTCTTTAGGGGGTAAGAGGGGGGTAAAGTTAGCACTGAACCTATCTTCCAGGATTTTGGCAATATCAGTTGGGTCTGTTTATTTAGTGTCATTGTGCTGTAACTCAGAGTAGATCTGAGTGTTGCCATTGAGATTCTTGACATAGCTATAGAATGCTTTGTGGTTGTCTTTAGAATCAGTGGCGATTTTGTTTTTGTAACTTGCTTTGGAGGATTTTATCATGGATTGCAGCTTTTTACTGAGGCTGACCAGGGAGCTCCTCCACTCGTGGGATTTTACTCTCTTTTGCAAGAGGTTCTTCCTTCTGTTGTACAGTTTGTTTATGGCAGGGGACCACCAGAATGGCTTCTATTTTTTAGAGGATAGCGTCTTGGTTCTGTTTGGGATAGCACGATCCATGCACTCATGTAAGTGCTTATAAAGTGCAATTGCGTAGGATTCAGTAGTCGTAACTGTATTGTCCATCTGCATGGGTGTCATGAAGTTCACCACTTCTGTCTTAAGAAGCATGAAGTTGGCTTTGGAGAAATTTTTTACCATGGTTTCCTTAATGGGGGGTGGAGGCAGGATGTGGATATCTATGGTAATAAGCTTATGGTCGGATCGGACCAATGAGGCGTTGACTTCAGGTGTGGAACACCGGTCACTCAGATTGGTAATGACTAGATCTAGGATATTGTTGCCCCTGGTGGGGGTGTGGATAAGTTAATCCAGGGCACTGGAATGTATGATTTCCAGAAAGCGCTGAGTGAAGGAGTTGGTACATGAGTAGTTTTCCCAGTTAATGGTGGGGTAGTTGAAATCGCCCATTATTATGGTGTTTGGTTGAACCCTAATATTTTCCAGTACATCAAGGAAAGAGGAGTGGGAATCCTGGGGCATCATGGGTGATCTGTAGCAAGCTACAATTTGGATTGCAGTTTTGCCCAGAGTTAGTTGCACTTGGTTAACCTCGGCTGCATTATGCTGAGCAACTAGCCTGGAGGTGTGGATATCCTTAATGAATATGGACACACCTCTGCCTTTGGTGTTCTGGTCCAGGTTACATGGCCGAAAAGTGTGGTATGAGCTATAGCCTGGTAGTGCAAGGGTGCTCTCTGGAGCCTTGAACCAGGTCTCAGTCACTGCACAGATATCAATGTTCTCCATTTTAAGGAGTGCCTCAATTGAGTGCATTTTGAGATTTAGACTTCTGGCATTGAGTAGCATCACCCTCAGTTTTTGCTTGCCTGTTCCTGTTATGGTGGTGAATTTGTCATTTGAACCTTGCCTAAAAAAGGCACTATAGGAGCGGCAAGAACCTTAGCCAGTATCCAGAATCCCAGGGGTAACAGGTTCAGGCCATCTCTGGCAAAGCATTGTGGTCTGTCGACCATGTCATCCCAGGCAGACAGATATTGGATCCCTTTAGAATGGCACCAGAAGCTTAGCCAATTGTTGAAGTCAATCATTTTGTCCTTGTACCACGGCATCATTCTGGGTGATGGCAGAATGCTACTCAGGGCTAGGGTCATAACTGCCTGGGCTACAAGATCAGAGAGTTCTTCCATGTCTCTTTTCATGTAGTCCAGGGAGGTACATCTCAGGTCATTCACACCAACATGGACAATGACAGAGCCATATTTGTACTTGTTGTGTTGTGACCTGAGTGCGTGGGTTATGTAGCAGATCCTGGCACCCAACAGGCATCTGACAGTAACCTTCTCCTTGTTTAGTCTGGTGAGTGGGACATCAGTGTGCCTGACTATAGAGTCGCCTATGACTAGTGTGTTGGGTACATTGTTTTGCCTTATTGGCTGTGGTTGAGTGGCACACTGAGTCTGTGGGCTATGTGTCATTTGGGTTGTGTTGGGGGATGGAGATTGCTTGCATTTCTGCTTTAGAGGTCTCTAATGCTTGAGCAGATTATTATTGAGAGCCTCCGTGAATGTTTTTGTGTTTCTATGTGTGGATTTTTGTGGTGTAGATTTAGTGAGACTATGTGATGAGTGTGGTGTGGTGCAAGTGTTTACCTTCTCCTCTTGACTTAAACCCAGTAAGTGTCAGGAGGGTATGGCAGAGTTCACTTACTTAGAACACAGAGTGAGAGTGGTAAGATTAGGCCAGAAACTGTCAAAGTGGAAGCTATTATAGTGTGTCCGGTTCCTGTTGCTAAAACTAAGTGAGAGCATTTCTAGGGACAGTGGTGTACTGTGGAAAATTTGCGCTCAATTGTAGTGCAATGGCTGCACCCCTTACTGAGCCAACTAGGAAAAATAAACCAGATCAAGTAGTACGGACCACAGATTACAAATAGCCATTCTAAAAACGTAAGGAGATTTTGGGAAGACCACCTGTGCTGACTAGCCCAGATTATAGTGTACAGTTTGTTGTACAAGTAGATGCATAATGTTGTGAGGTAGTTGCTATGCTCAGCCAAGTTTCCTCAAAAGGAGAAGAATGCTGAAATGGGGTTAATAATGCCAATGCAAATGGATTGCCCAGGAGAGGAATGGGTTGATATTCCAAGGCAGACCCATTTTTCTCAAGCATCATTTTTTCAAGGGTCACTAGAAAACTGCGCTTGAGTCATAGAAGGGGAGAAATGTGAAGAAATTAGACACTGTTATTTGTGCTAGCATGTCTGGATGAGTTTTTGTTTATAATTTCAGATTATCCCGTGTATTATATTCCAGCATGACTAGCTATGATATTGTAAATAAGTTCTTACATGTTGATTTATGATCTGTTTGTACAGAATGTTTTAAAGACTTCAACAGTGTCATTTCACATTTCTGACTGTGCGTGTTTGTGAAGAAAGATTCTAAAGGCAAACTGTCTCAGATTCAGCTGATCAGCTGGCAGTGTCATTGCAATGTTGACAGCTGGTATGTGTTACTGTCAAAAGCTGAAAGACAGGAATTTTAGAAAACTGCTGTTGGTTAATTTTCAGAATATTAAATGAAAATTAGAACTGGCACAGTTGACGGGCTAGTATATAAAAGAGCCTGCTGAAGTTAGTTACAGTAGTCAGTTGTTAGTTGTCATTTGAGTTCAGTTGTGAGGTGTTCACAGATGCACTGTGCAGTGGATACCCAAAAAGGACTCATGAAGAACTGTAAGCCTGCCTTGTAGTAATTTAGTTTAAATCAGGGACAGTGGTCTATAGTCAGATAGGAAATGATAATTAATCAGTTAGATGAGTTAGAGTTTTTTTGAATGTTGGATTTCAATGTACAGTATTGTTTTCATTTTCCTGGTCTTTCAGCTCTGTTTGTTTATTGGAAATTACTATTTTATATTTTAATCATTTTGACCAATATTAAATATTTTTATTAACTAACATTGTGGCTGATCAATCAGTGTTTTCCTTTAGTGTTTTGGGAGTGCTTATCCTTACTTTGATAATTCCCAGAGCCACTTCAAAAGCCTAGTTGCTTAGTTCATTTGCTACTATTTTTTAATATTTAATTTTCATAATTAGAAACTCCTTTAGAAGGGCATGAAGACACTCTGATTTGTAGAAGCATTACTGTATTATTTTGGGGCAGGGACACAGCTGGAAATCTGTGTCAGGCTTTTCCAGAAGTGTTTGGATGTGTGAAATTTAATTTATTTAAGTGTGAGTGTATCAGAGGTCTTAAACTGAGAAACACTTCTCTGAAGTGTATAGTAAGGAGTTATATTAGGGGTGGAAAGAAGTATGCAGTCCAGGCCCAGGCTATAGAGCATGTTCCTGTTGTGCTTCTAGGGGAAAATTGTGAAATATTACTCCTGTTTAAATGACAGTCTCACATTAGAGTCAGTAGTGAGGATTGAACTCCTTAGTTACTAACCCAGGATAGTAAGGGGCATCACATTATTTGCTGGCAGTTCAATGGGATATTATCTGGATGTCACATAAACCATTGATGTAGCTTGTATAATACTGAAGACAGTTTCTTCAAATTACCTGTAGTTTATTTAAAAAGTCAAAACAAAGTTTTCAACTTAAAGAAGAAGAGCACAATTTTTGTTTAAAATATTCCAGGTTAGTTACAGTGCATTTTTCTCTTCTTCAACAATTAATGTCTCTCAGTTAAACACACTATTTGTTACAGCTCACTGAATTGTTGTAGAACAGTACCTTCCCAGTCTGTCTGCACAGAAGTGGGCATGGCTTGTGTGAGTGACATTCCAAATGACCGTGATGTTTATGCAAATGATGCATGACTGACTGCCATGCAGATTTGACTGTGACATCATGCATACACTGGTAGATGAGTGACAGATATTGAAATCACAGCTGTATACATGGGTTCTGTTGGAGACAGATGCTATTACTTTGCCTTTGGTCCACATTTTTCAGGCGCAACAGGCCACTTAGAGTTAGGGTTAGGGTTAGAGCTAGGGTTAGGGCTAGAGTTAGGGTTAGGATTAGTTTTAGGTTTAGGTTTAGGGTTAGGGCTAACCATAGGCCTAACCCTAACCCTAATCCTAACCTTATCACTAACCCTAGCCCTTTAAATTGTAGACCAAGGCAAAGTAATAACATCTGTCTCTGACAGAACCCAGATAAGCATTATTTAATGAACATCTATATGTTGTTAAACACTAAATTACTAGACAATATCAGGATAAATCAGAAACAGTTGAGAGGTATACATGCCATGTAATGACCTTCTGTCTTACTGCATAAATCTGTATTAATAAACATAACATCATTGCTAACATCATACAATGTGTCTTTCATTACTTGTGGTTCTAGTTACAGTGGTGTTTCATTATTGAATTGTAGTGCCCCTCGAGCTAACATGCTGAATATCCAATGAATATTCATGATGCCAGTGAAGATAACACCATGAATATTCATTCATTATTCAAACACATCAACGGGTGCTGGGTGGGCTTTAGGTGGGACTTGCTACAGTACTTTTTCAGTAAGTAAGAAAAATAATATAAATCCATCCCTCTTTGTCACACCAGCACTTTTAGCTGTGTCTTGCTTTCTTTACACTATGGGGTTGAGATTGAGAGGTATGCTTTATTTTCCATGTCTGTCTCCTTTGTAAATCACAAATTGTTGCAGACATTAAAGAGTGCCCAAGATCCTCAATATATATTATAAAATACCTTACTGCAATAACTTCTCAGTTATCACAGTGTATTAATGCTGATTTGCTCTGTGGCAAGGGTGCAGGGCTTAGAATTATTTCCTCATGTTTTCATTTGCTATCTATCTATCTATCTATCTATCTATCTATCTATCTATCTATCTATCTATCTAATCTATCATCTATCTATTTATCTACCACTTATTTTTGCCAAGGATTTTTCAGGTGTCTAAAGGTAGTACAGAGGTCTAAGGCCATCTGTAGAAGATTAAAAGTTACAAGGTTTAAATCTTTTTAGTGCCTTTAAGGCATTCAGTTATGGTATCCCTGTTGTCTTCTGGTTCCCCACACCATTTTGTTGAAGTGTCTTTATAGCATGCTAGAGTATCCCTTGTACCTAGTATTTTCCATGACTCTGTGTGCCATTAAGATATGAAATTTAAAGTGTTTATTCTGATAGCCTGTGCCTCCCTTCATCCCCATTCTGTTTTAGTGACATTCTGGCTCAAAATGTAAGATTTATTCCTAGCAGCTAGTGGTCGACCTTCCCCTGATAAATGTTAGATTTTAAGTGCTGTTAAGGCATAAAATTACACATTTTCCTGTTGTCTATTGTTATTTCTCCAACTCAGATTATGTTAAAGTGCCTTTCAAGCAAGTTATGCAAAGTAGTCGCTGGTGTCTAGCATTTCCCCTAACTCAGTGTACCATTAAGGGACATAGCCAGAGGTTATCCCTGGTGGCTAGTAGTTTCCCCTCTTCTTGTGTGCTGTTAAAGCATGTAGGTAAGGATTTATCCCTGATGACTGGTGGTTTCCCCCAACAGAATACTGCAGGCTTTGGCCATTAGTCTTGGGGTATGTGGAAGAATGACAGCCACCCCCCCACACACACACACACACACAAACACATACACACACACACACACACACACGCACAAACACACACACACAGACACACACTTGCGCACGCACTTGTAACCTACTCCCAACCCCTCAGTAATCCCCCTACACTCAAGCATACACTTATACGTGCATGTGTATGGGGGGGGTGACCAAATGGCTGTGTTCATCCATCATAGTAAAGGTAAGTGCTGGAGAGTGTAGAGGTCAGGGAGTATTTGTGGATGTGTGGGTGTGTGTGGATATGTATGTGCGTGTGTGTGTGTGTGTGTGTGTGTGTGTGTGTGTGTGTGTGTGTGTGTGTGTGTGCGTATGTGTGCGTGTGTGAGAATATGGAGAGCATGTGAGGGACTACCTGTCGATTGACAGTTCCTGGGGATGTGGTTTTACTTCTCTCAGCTCTTAAATTGAGTGAATAGAGGAGTTTTCATGGTTCTGAAGATGTCTATGTGTAGACAAAGGCACTTAACTGTGAATTGCAGTGGTTTTACCAATAAAGGTTTGTTTCTTTATACAACAACTGTGAATTGTAGTGGTTTCTACCATTACTGGATTCATTTGCTGTTGTATTTGTCTTCCAGGTCAGTTGTTTGTACTTCCCTTGTACAGATACTTCTCTATCCAAGTAGGGACCTAATATCCTTAATCATGTCCTCATAAGTATGGCAGCTTCTCACACAACTCAGTTTGTATTCTCCTTTTTCATTAAATCAGGCTATAAATCAGTCACCTTTTCATTTAAGCTGATGATACTTCCCTTGCTAATAGCTTTATGACCTGTAAGAAAGAAAAAAAAGTGTCAATTACTTGATGCGCCATAGAAATTCCACTGTAATCTCACTCTGATTATTTTTTCAGTGGAAGAAATCTCACACTATTGTTATTATTATATTATATTATTATTATTATTATTATTATTATTATTATTATTATTATTATTATTGCCTATCTACTGATTTAACAGGTTGGCAATTAAATAATTATTTCATAAGCATTAAATGACACAAAACCACACTTAATTATACTGGTACACAAAGTGATGTACACAGCTCTTTCTGCCATATTAATATTAATATTGTAAATATGACTCAACTAGTTTACACTTCCATGTTTGCTAGGTTTTTTTAAATGTCAGTTTGTTAAACAAGTGAGTAGAAACAAATTTTTATTTTTACATAAAAGAGTGATCACTCGTAGGGTGCATGTGAACACTTTTTATGTAAAAATAAAACTTTGTTTCGCTGCTTTAAACATAGGGCCGGATTTACGAAGGCTTGCATGGAGTGTTAGAACAGTGTAAGACTGCAGACAGGCAATATGTCTGCCAAGCGATTCATCAATATTCAGTAGGGGCATGCATGAGAGCTTCTAAAGCTACTCTTGCACGGACAGTGTTAGGTTATGCAAATTACCTCATTTGCTGCTGAAAGCTATGCAAATGAGGTAAATTTGTGATCCAGGAAGCACTAACCTGTCTGTGTAAGAGTAGTGTTATCTGCAGAAATGTACTCCGTTGGCAACGGAGTACCGTTCTGCAAATAGCAAAACAGAACAATGACAGCTCCAAATAAAGGATGCATCCAGTTGAGGAACCATGCCAATGGCCAAATATAAGGCCATTGGCATTTATACATGTTGCAAAATAATAAAAAACTATTTTTTTTACCCCCGATCTTCAATGTTTAAGCGTAGTGCAGCGCCGCGCAAATGTGCGGCACTCTAAAAACCTGAAAAAAAAGTCAAAAATATGCATTTTATTAAAAATATCCATCTGCCATGCAAGTGAATGGCAGGCTGAAGACAACATGGCTACTGAGTAGTGGTTGCTAAGGGGGGAAGCTCAGTGTGAGAGATGTAACCAAGCATTAGTAGGCAATCCTATGCAAATGAGTATAAGGATAGTGAATCCCAATTTTCCCTGCCATGTGAACCATGTCCCTAGAATGTAAGAGTAGGATTAGGGGAGTAACAGAGTAGAAGATAGGTGACGTCATGAGGGGGGTATGTATCAAAGATTGTAAGCTTATTGGAGCAGAGTGGCATATGTTTGCTGTGAGTTACTCAGGACTGGAAGAGGTGTGTCTACAGTTGTCAGACCTGAAACACAGAAACTGAAGGCATACGCTGTGGCTACAAACAAAGTTTCTTGCAAAAATGCTTACACTGTGTGTGCACGTGTGCACGCCTGTAAACCCATGTAAGCCTGTGTGCACCCGTGTAAGCTGGTGTAAGGCTGTGTAAGTCTGTGTGTGTGGATGTGCATCTGCCTAAGCCTGTGAAAGCCTGCGTGTGCACGTGTGCGCTTGTGTGCTCATGTTTGCACGTGCTTGCGCTTGTTTGCGTGGCGTTGCCCCCTGTGGAAACAGAAAGGGAAAAGGAAGTCAAAGCAGTAGTAGGAAGTAAACCAAGGAGAACTAGCAGAGCTGCCAGGTGAAATCAATCACAATCAGCCAATTACACAGGCACTACACTAGCCCAGCCCAGCACTTAAAACTCTGCAAACAACATTCCCCCTTGTTTTACTCAGAAACACTGCAACACCACAGTATACAAAGAGAAGTGAAAACTTAAAAAGCTTAACTGAGACAAAAAAATGTTAGGGGCTGCCATTGCTATTATAAGGCAACATGTGCAAGATGCTGAGGGTGGTGCTATTGCGAATGTTGCTGAGCAACCCACAGTGAGGAGACGGAGAAGAGTGTACAGACCCAGAGTAACCTGGGGCTACATGAGCTGGAGATAGTGGAGTGCTATAGAATGGACAGAGAGCTCCTGCAGCAAATTGTTGAGCTGTGCAGGCTACACCTCACACACAGCACAAACAGAGGGGAACCCATCCCAGTGGAAACCAAGGTATGTGTTGGCCTAAGAATACTAGTAACAGGTACCTTCCAGAGACCAACTGGTGATATGATGGGGATTTTACAGGCATCAGCATCCAGGATACTGCACCACTTCCGGAATGCCATGGCAGCACATGTCGGTGATCATGTATATTTCCCCAATTCCCATGAGGTATTGGCCAGCAATGTGCGTTTCTTCCAGCAAATAGTGGAATACCCTGAGGTAGTGGGTGCAATTGACTGCATGCACATACACATCAAAGTACCAGCTGGTGAGCGGGGTAGGGCCTACATCAATCACAAGGGCTTCCACTCCATCAAGTGCCAGGTCGTGTGCGATGCCCAGGGCATAATACTGAATGTGTGTGCTGGCTGCCCTGGAAGCTTCCACGACTCCCATATCTGGCAACTGACGCAGCTGAACCAGAGATCTGCCAATGGGGACATCCCTGAAGGTCACCTAGTGGGGGATGCTGGATACGCACTGGAGCCATGGCTGATGACACCCATCAGAAATGCACACACACCCGAACAAGAACTCCATAATGAGACACATGCACAAACAAGAAACATAATTGAGCATGTGTTTGGGATGCTCAAGTCACAGTTCCGGTGCCTGGACACATCTGGTGGAGCCTTGCAGTACTCACCAACTACACGTACCCAAATTGTCATGGTATGTGCCATGCTACACAATATGATCCTGCGAAAACAGCTGCAGCAGGAACAGCACGGGGCAGGGCCAAACAGCCCCCCACCATTGCCAAGGCCTGCACAGGCACAGCGTGAGCCTGAGCCTGCCCCAGTAGGCAGAAGGAGGCGTGCCCAGTATGCCCTGGCCTTGGCAAATAGGCAACGCACATACACTGACTCAGTAGGAACCCTGGAAATGACACCTTTCTCTGACTCGCACATACAATAAAAGGGATGCCTAACTTGACACTACCTGTTCCAAACATGTATAGGGAGTGTATTATGTGCATCTGACATAGGCAGCTCTGCAGCACCACCTGAGGCATGATTGCCCTATTTTAAGAAATATAAAGCAGTGTTAAGCACATTTTACCACTATTTAGCTTATTTAAGCATAATTGTGCGGAGCTGCACGCTGCGCAAACTAGCACAACATTGGGCAACATTGGGCAACATTGGGCAAAGTTGAGCAAAGCCGGGTAAACACGCTCACACCTGCTTTACTGTTCCTTAACCAGTCAGGTCTGCCCAGCAGGAAATTAAAAAGCAGTGACAGGGCTCGAATCCAGGATACTGTGCACTATAGTCACAGTACTGAACCACTAAGCCATGACAGCATTTCACTGGCACAGACACAGCAGGGCAATTGTAGAATAACGCAAACACAAACAAATGCTGTAACATGCCCTCTGAACTCCCCCCCAGGCCTATGCAGACAGATAACAGCAGGCCAGGCAGTGTGATGTGGGTTGGGTAGGCTATGAAGTCACAAACTAAGATACGTGAAATGGGAAGCTAAGGTCTGTAGTACAGTAGCATGCTTCAGACCAGTACAATAGGCAACAGTACAGACTGAAATGGAGTACCTGACATAGCAGTGCAGGCCTAGCAAATGTGTATAAGTGTCAGGTGAACCCTTCATCCTATGTACACCCACAGTAACAATCAGGTGTGCCCCCTGGGTAGAAATGTACAAATAATAGCTGTCCATCCCCCCTGTGTGTGGAAATGTTGATAAGTCTATGCAAAGCAACTCATGGAAGCCATGCAGGCACAGTGTGCTTCCTGTTGATGTACAACACCAAGGTGAGCCCTGAAGTAAAAAACAACTAGATTTTTTCATACACATATAGTATATATGTCCATACTGGGCATGCTCATACACTTCAACAAATATAGCAAATTTCAGTCAGCAACATACTGAAAGGTCATACTGGGCATGCTCACACACTTAAATAAACAAAGCAAATGTCAGTCAACAACATACTGAAAGGTCATACTGGGCATGTTCACACACTTAGGCCATGTCTGAGTACAGTAGTGGACCACACATATCTGGCAGTTGAAGTTCATACCCCAGAAACTTGTCACTATTCACCAATCCTGCCTTGTGCACACAGTTATATGAAAACAGACCCCCATAATATATTGGACTCCTGTCATAATCAAACTATGTACTACAAGCACTTAAGTTGTTCAAAGAAAGTGGAAATTCAAAGAAGATCAATACATCTCCGATCAGTATCAACAATAAACAATGAGCACTCCTAGCATTATCCAATCCATGTTCTTGCAAAAATATTGTCAAAGAGTCCATAGAGAACCATGAATCTTTCTTTCGCAATGTCATATATATCAATGTAAAGACAGTGCAAAGTGTAAAGGAATACATGTACATGACTGACACTGCCACCATCTTGTCAGACAGGTTCATACATATATACCCCCCTCTCACTGACAAAAGGGCCCATTACCATACCTGGAGATTGTGAAAACCCAGAAATCACATATACAATGGTTAAACAGCACTTTCCAAATCTAAAAATACGGCATCTATGGGATGACATGGTTTCCCTAGCTGTGTCATATGTGAACTCACCCTCTGTACAGGATATGAAACTGTTGAATGCGTTACAGCAAAATCTGGCACACTCCACAAGTGCCGTTGCACAACAGACCATAGGAACTATTTTCTTATGAGCCTATTAAGCCTGATCTGCAAGGCCATGGAGTCCATCATGATGGAACTCATAAACAGAGCTCTTGTGAGCCTACAAACACTACCAATTTTGATTTGGTCAGGAGCAGATCATGTTTCCCAAACCCAATAGACTGTTTTCAAGGCAGTCACCCAGGACATACATCAATGAAATGAGCTACACAAGTCCCACATAGACATTGAAAAGCCTTTTCTAACATCACAGACACATGTCGTATCCACAAAATCAACAACCAGTGCATAAATATGTATGTCATCTGATAGATTGCCAACTGGGGCACAGATAGATTCCACAAGGTAACAATTGTAGACTCCTGTTCAAGCTGGTAAAAACTGCTGTCCCCCATGGCTCAGTCCCGGGACCCCTCCTGTCTGGTGTATACTTTTCAGAAATACAGTCAAACACACGAGGGCTATGTTTAGCAAAGTTTGTGGATTACTGCAAAAAAGTTGTCATAATCAATGTTTGGGACAACAGAGACATCCTTAAAAAGGGTCTCAGTCAGACATATGTGGTGTAAAATTCATGGCCTCGAGCTACAGTCATACAATTACCACATAGGTGCCAACACCCTAAATATGTAGGTGATAATAAGGGATCTATGGACACATATGGATAGTCATCTCCACTTCCAGAAACATATTCACAAAGTGGTTAGAAAATCATGCTATGTGTTCCCATAAACTGCCAAAGTCTTTGCGTGTAGGTCAGAGGAGGTTCCCTCCACACATCAGTCATCAGAACCGTCATAGAGTACCACAACACACTTGCAATGAATCTGACTATGCACCCTCAGCAGCTGGAAAGACCAGTGAAGTACCTCAACAAGAGGATTACTGGCCTCAAACAGGTGCCCCATGCAAAAAGATTGACTTTAACTCAATCTGTACTCTGTTGCATACTGTCTACTCAGGAGATCTCTGCCCAGCAGACAGGTTCATGTCCAATGCAGAACTGATGTACATGCGCTATCTGAAGTAAACCCAAGCTCACAGTACCACATGTTCTATGGATATCATAATCACAACATTAAATAGAACATGTTGGAGGGATACATTACTAACTCACAGACTTCTCTTGCTTTGGAACAGGCTCCCAACCGACATTAAGCAGAGACCCTCACTGACACACTTCCAGAGGAGCCTTGATGAGTTTATGTGAAACTGAAATGTCACACCATGGATCACTTCATCAGCTCTACTACACAGAGGCCTAGGGAACTAACTCCATGGGTGGTGATAGCTGCACACCCTGGCCATACTAATATATGCCTTCAGGCAGATAGCCTATTACCTACCTATGTACCTCTATATATATGTAGGGGGAACACAGTATAATAAGCCAAAGATGGATGGGCAAAGATGTGTGTAAGAGGGTGACCATGACAGGGAGCCATCCAGGACTGTCCCACCCAGCACACATCCCAATGGCATGAAAGACATGAGGTGCACATCTCCCCCACTGTACATAACAGCCACCAGTATCTGTAAACATTACAGTGTATGTGGTTCATGTGCCTGCTGTACAACATGACTGTACAATGAAGTAAACATCTACTATCTGTAGACATGTACCCGTCACATAGGTTCATAGGTATGTAGCATACTATCTCCACAAAGGCATATATCAGCCTATGCAAGTTGTGCAGCTTTCAACACACCATTGAGTAGTCTCCCAAGGCCTAGTTCTAATAATTAGTACCCTAAACCCTTTTCTAGTGGGGCTGCTGATGTGATGCCTGGCATGAATTGTCCATTTCCCATCCACTCATCAAGGCTCCAATTGAAGAGTGTCAGCAAGGGGTTCTGTCTGGTGTACATTGGGACTATGTTCCACAGTAAGGCAAGTGTCTGGGATGGTACTCTATCCCACCAGCATGTTGTATTCATCGTTCTGATGTGGTTCATATACCTGTAATGTGTAGGGTGACTCAATGTTGTTATGTGTAGATGGAGCATGTTCAACAGTTATGTGTTGGACATGGCTCTGTATGTTAGGCAGAATGTGCCTCTGAGTAGGCGGTACGCAACGAAGAACAGATTTAGTTTTACCAGTTGTGTTGCATAACACAACTGTTCAAGGCAAGTAATCCTCTTGGTGAGGTACATATGTGGTCTCCACAACTGCTGGATATGCTAAGTCGAGTACATCCATAATGGTACACTGTACTCAATGATGGGTCTGATGATGTAAGAGTAGACTGCCAACACTACCTCTTTGGATCCTGATGCAAACCCTTTGTTGATTATGTGGGCCACATAGGATATCCCAATCACTTTGGCAACATGGTTGTCAAAGGAAAGATGACTATGTACATGTGTCCCCAGATCACCTTGTCATTTTCAAGGGGGTAACACCCATGTGGTGGTTTGTGGGTATTTTGTTTCCAACAAAGAGGATCACTATGCATTCCTCCACAGTGAGTTTGAGGCCATGATCCTGACAACACACATCTGTCTCATGGAGTGCCTTCTGGAGAATATGTCTGTCTTCCTGGGAATCTATTATGGAAAACACTATACAGTGCCCAGCAAACTTAGTCAACCACAACTCTCCTGTGTTGGCATGTACATTTGAGAAGTCTATACCAAACAGGAGGGACCCCAGGACTGAACCCTAGGGGACACCAGTCGTTACCGGTGTAGAGTCTGACATGTAGCTAGCAACTCGTAATGTGTGGGATCTATCTGCGAGCCAGTTTGCAATCCATTTTGTGATGTATGGATTCATGGCCAAGTTTGTGGGTTCATCTATGATACCTGACTGGGGAATGGTGTCAAAGGTCTTTACAAGGTATATGTAGGCTGTGTGGAGCTCATTTCAATCACCTGTAGCCTGGGTAACTGTCAAACAAATTCCCACAGTTCAGGATGCGTGGTCTACATTTCACAAAGCCAAACTGGGTATGTTCAATCATGTGAAGGTTACCAATCTCTGTATTGTTTACTTCCATTATGATTGTCTCCATTGCCATGTAGAACACACTTGTCAGGCTCATAGACCATGAATGCCAAGCTCATTTTGTGGCCCCACACCTGTGGAGTGTGTAGAACGTTGCTGTGCAGCATTCTATGGGCACATATCCTGTAGAGAGCATGTAGAGAGAGGTGTAGGTATCCCTGATGAATATGGATACATCTTCAACCTATGTGCTATGATTTAGGTTCTGATGCTGGAAGGTATGGAATGAGTAGTATCCTGGTAGTGCTGGTGTGCTGTCTGGAGCCTTGAACTAGGTTACTGATACTGCACAGATATCAATATCCTCCATAATGAGAAGTGCCTCGAGTGTGTGCATCTTGAGGCTGAGACTTCTGGCAATAAGTAGCATTTAGCTCACTTTGTGGTTATTTGTGTTGGTTACGGGGTTTGGTTTGTCCTGCGTGACCGGTGTTCCACACCTGATGTCAGTGCCTTATTGGTCCCATCTGACCATAAGCTAATTACCTTACATATCCACATCCTGGACCCACACCCCCATTAAGGAAACCATGTCAATAAATGTCTCCAAAGCCAACTTTATGCTTCTTAAGACAGAAGTGCTGAACTGCAGGACACCCATGCAGATGGACAATACAGTTACAACCACTGAATCCTTTACAATTGCACTTTATGAGCACTTACATGACTGCATACATCATGCTATCCTAAACAGAACCAAGACACTATCCTCCAAGAAAAGCAAGCCAATCTGGTGTTACCCTGCCATAAACAAACTGCACAACAGAAGGAAAATAATGTTGCAAAAGAGGGTATAATCCCATGAGGGGAGGAGCTCCATGGTCACCATCAGTAAGAAGCTGAGATCCATGACGAAATCCTCCAAAGCTGGTTCTGAAAACAAAATCGTCACTGATCATAAAGACAACCACAAAGCATTCTATAGCTATGTCAAGAATCTCAATGGCAATACTCAGATCTACTCTGAGTTACAGCACAATGGCACTGAATATACAGACCCAAATGATATTGCCAACATCCTGGCAGATAGGATCAGTGCTAACTTTACCCCCCTCTCGCCCATGAAAGAGACCATCTCTATAATGGAAGACTGCAAAGTTGCTGTAATCACAGCTGCACAGGTAAAACACACTCTCCAAAGCCAGGAACACAGCATCTATGGGACCAGATAACATCCCAGGCTGTGTTCTACACAAACTACAGAGTGAACAGGCACCACACCTACGTATCTTGTTAAGTCATAGCCTCACCTCAGGCTTTGTGCCTGCCAAATGGCACACAGCGACGGTTATCCCACTACACAAGGGGGAGCCACCATGGACCCCAGGAACTAGCGCCCCATTAGCCTGATGAGCCTGCTCTGCAAGGCCATGGAATGTATCATCATATAACTTTTAAAAAAAGACATTGATAATCTCCAGACTCTGGACCACAACCATGTTGGGTTTGTAAAAGGCAGATCATGTCTTCTAAACCTGATAGACATCATTGAAGCAGTCACCAGAACCGTAGACAAGGGTAAGGTGGTTCACACAGCCTATGTAGATCTTGCCACAGCATTCAACACCATCCCCTACTCTGGAATTATAGATAAACCCACTAAACTAGGTATAAATCGCTATGGCACATGATGGGTTGCCAACTGGCTAACCGAAAGAACACACCCTGTGAAAGTAGCAGACACCAAGTACGACTTTGGACCAGAGACAAGTGAAGTACCACAGGGTTCAGTCCTGTGTCCTGTCCTGTCTGGTATCTACTTCCCTGAAGTAAACTTTAACATGGAAGGTCTGTGGCTACTGACGTTTCTAGAGGACTGCAAACTAGGAGCCATAACTGTAAACACTAAAGATGTGGACATCCTACAAAAGGGCCTCACTGAGACAGACAGATGGCTGTTGTCAAATCCATGGGCTCCAGTACAATGCCAAAAGGTGCATTGTTTTCCCCTTTGTTAAAACTCCGTAGCCAAGGACAACATCATAGGCAGTAGTATACTTAACACTGAAAGTGTGACAAGAGACCTTGGGTCACAGGTGGACACTGGACACAACGGTGACAATCACATCCCCACAGTAGTCAGGAAACCCTGCTATGTGGCACACCTCATCACAAAATGTGTCTCATGCAGAATGGAAGAGGACATTATTCCCCACTACTCATCACTCACTAGAACTATAATAGAGTACAACGCCACTTCTGCTATGTACCTCACAAGCCAACTACAACAACTGGAAAGCCTGCAGCAATTCCCCACAAAGAGCATTAGCGGCCTGAAATACATGCCATACACAGACTATCTCAAAATGCTCCATTAGTACTCACTTGCATATCGTCTACTCAGATGTGTTCACTGCCTAACATACAAAGCTATGTCAAATGCAGAGCTTTTGGACATGCTCCAACTAAAACACTCACAATCCCTCTGAACTTTGGATGCAAAACAAGATTGAAATACAAAAGGAAGGGGTGTACACATTTACCTTATGGATACCCACACCTTCTGGTTAGTGGCACAGCATGAGGCCTTGGAGACCATGCAAGTGCAACTAAGATTGTGCAAAGCTGCTCATCAGATTGTAGTCTGCTACAGATCACCTACCTTGTCACAGGAACCTCATGCAGTATTCCTGAGAACAGTGGAATATATCAAGGTCCTATCAAACACTATTATATGAGGGGATTACAACTACCTAAACATTGAGTGGGAAAATTACTTGTGTACAACGTCCTTTGCCCAATGTTTCCTAGAGTTTAAAAGCTCTAACACCCTGGAAAAGATGGTCACCATGGCCACTAGAGGTGACACCATACTGGACATGATCATCACCAACATGGGGTACCAGTGTTCCACAACAGAGATAAAACCCTCACTGGTAATATCAGATCATAACGTACTCACACAGGACATCCACATCCCGCCCCCCCACCCAGTCAATGAAACCACCATGAAGACATTTTCAAAAGCAAACTGTGCATGTCCCAAGACAAGAGTGGAAAGTTCCAAAGTCCTCTTGCTATAGGAAAATGGTATACAATCTGCCAAATCAGTTAAAAGTGCATCCTATGAGCATCTACAGGGATGCATGGATCGAGACATCCCAAATTAAACTAAGATGCACTCCTCCAAAAATAAGAAAACAATCTAGTGGTCGTTGGCCATAAAGAAGCTAGACAACAGAAGGAGGAAACTAACACCCGATAGAGCCAACTTCACTAAAGGAAAGGCATCACTGATCATTATTAGGAAGAAGTAATGATCGCTCATAAAATAATTCGAGGGCACTGTCAAAAGACAAATCACCAAAGACGGTCAGAATAACAACCACAAAGCCTGCGGTAGCTATACCAGACATGTAGGTGTCAACTTCCAAATATGCTGTCAGCTACTGACAAATGGCAAGGAATACACTGAACCAATTTTCATTGGCCACATCCTGGGGGACAAATTCAGTGTATACTTCCCCCCTTCACCCCCAAAAGGGCCTGTGTCCATCACAGAAGGATGCAGAGCCCCAGACATCATGGAAATGCAGGTAAGGACAGCCCTCTCCAAAGCCAAGAACACAGCATCAATGGGACTGGATGGTGTCCCAGGCTGCATCTTACACTAGGCCCAAAAGGAACTACACCCTCACCTACATTCACTGCCCAGACAAAATCGTACCACAGGGTATGTACACAAAGAATGGCATACACTAACAGTCATCCAGCTTCACAAAGGGGGTGCCACAACAGAACCTGAAAACCATTGCCCTATATGTCTATTCAGCCTGATCTACAAAGCTATTGAGCAAATTGTCATGGAACCCATAAACAGAGACATTGGGGACCTCCAGATACTGGACTCTATACAAACCCGCCTTGATAAAGGCAGATCCTGCCTCCTAAACATAGTTGACTTACTTCAAACAGTCACCAAGGACATAGATGGTGGTGAAAGTAGTACACACAGCCCACCTGGAACTCACTAAGGACTTTTCACACCATTCCCCACTCTGTCAACATGGACACACTTACCAGTCTGAACATCAACAGCTATGTCACAGTGCTATGTGGCCTAGTGGCTCTTAGATCAAACACACATGTTCATAGTTGCGGGTGCCATGTCCGACTCTAAGACAGTCACAAATAGCATCCCACAGGTCTTGGTCCTGGGACCCCACCTGTTCAGTAGACACCGCCCAGGGGTACAGGCAAGCACAGGAGGAGTATAGCTGAACAGGTTTGCAGATGACTGCTAACTGTGGTCCATAATCGACTCTATGGCTGACACACACATCCTCCAGAAGGGGCTTACATAGACAGATACCTGGTGTCAAAACAATGCCCCAACAAGACTGCCAAAGAATGCATAGTCATCCCCTTTGGCTAAAACAAAGTTCAAACAAATTACCACATAGGTGGTACTCCAGTATGTATGGAAAAAGTCATGAAAGTCCTGGGGACACAGTTAGATAGTTCCTTTGATGATCACATGGCCAAAGTGTTTAGACATTCCTTCTATGTAGCCCACCCAATGTCACCTAATGAAACCCACTTTGTCTAGTCTGATGATGTCACCATCCTACAAATATACCTGTGGAAAAAGAACTCACAGTAATGTGTATAGTGCATCATGTAAATGCATACTCCTGTAGTAACATAAAGCAGTAAGGTAGGGGTTTGAATCCTGCACTTGACAAGTGTGTGTGTGTGTGTGTGTGTGTGTGTGTGTGTGTGTGTGTGTGTGTGTGTGTGATCTCCTTGGAGAGGAGCAACCTTTTTGGAGAGTACTCAAACACCTTAAAAGTGGTATACTAATCTTTGTCAGGTCTGATGATGTTACCATCCTACAAATATACCTGTGGAAAAGATAACTCACAGTAATGTGTATAGCCTGTCATTTAAATGTATATTCCTGTAGTATCGTAAACCAATTAGATAGGGGTTTGAATCCTGCACTTGACAAGTGTGTGTGCTCTATGTGTGTGACACTATTGGTCAATGGGTTGTGGGTTTTGCTTTTACTACTGTATGACATATCAGTATGATACCAGTATGTGCATTGCACATGTGGAGTAGCTGTGTGGCAAATACATATACGTACATGTGACCCCAATTATGGCATGTGTGGGAACCCTGCTTTCACCAAGAACACATCTGTCATCAGTGTGCTACTGCTTTCCAGACCTTAGGTCACATTTGTATGCTTGTGACAAGGCCAGCCACTGCAGTGATCCCTGGCCTTGGTCAACTGTGTCACACACACTCATTACGGTTTCTATAGAATTGTGTGAGTGAGGGTTTATGGCTGAGGTAGATGTCAGACCTGTTTAAATGCAGACCCCTTATTGCTCATGTGATCCACCGAGGGATTTAAACATACCTTTGGAAATGTGATTATAAAAGGAGAGATGACGTACCACTTGGCTGCATGTACGCATCGGTACCTGTTCTTCATGTTGGTGGCTACTACCTATGTGGTACTGTGGGGATATTATGTTCTGTAAAGGTGGATGACTATGCTTTTGTTGGCTTATAGCTTTATAACATGGGTTTGACAACAGGGATCTGTCTGTGTCATACCCTTGTGGAGGATGTGTGTGTCATCTGGAGAATGCATTATAGGCCAGAGTATGCATTACCACACATGGATGGACATATCCCTACTGTGATTGCTCGTACCTAAGAGAGTTAGATGCCAAACAGGAGTGTTCCCAGTAATGGGTGCAGGTGAATACCACTGGTTACTGGCATAGTATAGTACCTGAAGTTTCCAAATGTTACTGTGTGTCCTACAACTGTGTGTCAGTTGTCAAGACATCATCTAACGATTGGTTATGGTCAGGCTGTTGAAGTTGTATATACTACCAGAATGCAAATCAATTACAGATATCAACAGTACCACCCACAGCACAGTGTCTAACCATGACATACACACATGTGTAGTCAAGTTCCAAAATGTGTGTAGTACAATGCATACTGGCCACCTATCGAGACTATGGCGTGATACTGTGTAATACAGCCCATGTGTCCACTATGCACATACATGCAGACAGTGCACCTTCACCATGCTCACAAATGTACACCTGCAAATCTGTGCCACACACATCCCACACATACTGTCCACTCTCACATGCTGCCAATACAACACACATCAGCCAAGTGGCACGTGGGCAGACTATACACTATTGCAACTAACACTGGTGTGAACATTACTACATTGACAATCATAGCTTACATGCATCATGCCAGCTCAACCACACCTTCAAGCATATCATCACACTCTACTGCTGACAACATGCTAACATTGCTATATTGCTATTAAGTCACCCTGTGCATCAGCACCATGGTAGCCTGTTCCTGCATCGATGCCACAGATGACAGGGTATGTTGTTGGTTTGCCAGAGGCCTACAGTGAGCCATACAACTGACATGTATGTGTGTGTGTGTGTGTGTGTGTGTGTGTGTGTGTGTGTGTGTGTGTGTGTGTGTGTGTGTGTGTGAGGGCCAAGAGTACTGCTATGGGCCAATGTTGATGTAATGTGTGTGTATGTGGTAGCCCTAGGCATGTGTGTGTGTGTCTGCATGCACACAGTTCCACCATGTGGCTGCCATATATGGGTATTTGTGGGACAGCCACAGACTGTACCTGCCAGGCTTTACAGATCACCGTCTCTGGCCACGGATATGGTACCTGTGCCTGGCAGGGGTGATACTGACAATATCAGGTACTAAGCCTGACTGGGTACTATCCCCAGAGTTATATGGATGTACACTGGACCCAGGTCCCTGCTGGGACTGTCCAGAACCACGTGCACGTGGTCTTCTAGGACAGTCTATGGACAGCCCAGCCCCAACATTGCTGGGGCTGGTACTGGCACTACGGGAGTGGCTGTGACTTGAGGGACGTCCGCGGCAACTGCCAGCTGCTGATGTTGCTGGCATACGTCCACGTCGATGTCTCACCCGTCCCGCACTGTCCTGACACATGGACATGACATTGCGGAGGACATCTAATGTCTCACCCCAACGTCTATCCATGACCTCAGTGTAATTACAGATGGCACCTGCTAGGTCATGGATACTGTCATTTAACACAGTGTTATGTGCCCTCTGTGCCATTAGTCCCTGTCTGGTGTACCGTTCCATACGTACCTGTGCCTCCATGACAGCCTGGAACATGGGCAAGGTTGTAAGTCCTGTAGTACATCTGCCAGTGGCATGATGGCCAGACAGTGCTCCGACGAGAACCCCTGGACATCTGCCTATGTGGTATCCTTCCAGACATCTGGGTATGGCTGCTGTGTTATGATGCATGTGCCATAAATACCACACTGTCCTGGCCAATGCCGGCTGTATGCTGTCCCTCAGCTAAGGGTATTGGTGATGGATGTATTGGCAGTATGACTGTGTGCATGGATGGGGTTGACACTTGTGTACTGTTGATTGTTGGCTCAATGACAGACCCTGGCAAACATGCCTGTGCCTCAACATGCCTATTAACATCATCACTATCATGCTCAGTGACATCAGTTTCCCTGCTGCAGTGAACCAGCCCAATATCAGCACTTGTGAGAGAGAGACATGAAACACACTTTGCGACCTGTACATGATGTCTGCACATATGCACACATGAACACATGCACACATGCACACATGAACACATGAACACATGCACACATGAACACACATACACTCCCTCCTCACTACAACAGACACACACAGACACACACACAGACACACACACCGCCAGCAATCCAGAACATACTCAATAGCGTGTGATGGTGGGGTACAGTATCACAAGCCAAACATTTATATCAAATGTGACAGCATGCAGGATGTGTGCTGCTCAACAGCATGCAGTGTGAGTGTAGACAGCTCTTGCTAATAACAGTATACATGGCTTTGATGCATGTGGGTTTTGTTCATTGATTGGCCTCACCCTGGAATGCAATATGTACATGGACACAACATTGCTGTGCAAGTATTAACGTCTCTACAATGTCCTGTGCACCATCGCTCACAGGTATACATACCATGTGTATCAGTGTGTCACATAGATATCCATTTCTGATTAGAGCATCTGTGTCTTTAGCAGACAATTGTGGACACAGGTTTAGCACATGCATGCTATGTATACACACAGGATGAGTGGTGCATGTATACCTGATGGAATACCATTGCTCAACATAGACATTGTACAGTGGTTATGGTGAGTGTAGGACATATTGTGGACATGCTAGTGCCAAGCATGACATGGCATGCTACCACACAACTGCAACATTAAATGTCACACATACACGTGTGTCATGTGACCTATACCCTTAATAGTATTACAAGACATGTGTGTCACTTTGTACAAATGGTGATTGCTATTCAGATTGTGTATCGGTGCATATGTTTGCACACACACAACATTGAGGTGCATAGCAATTAATGATATGTGTACTACTGTGGCCACTGTAACTGGATGTGGTGTAGTACCATGTGACATCATGATGCAGCATCATGTGGTCACTCAAGGCTGCTAATGTGTGCCAGACCGGCACATAGCATGCTGTACCTGAACTGCAGTACCATGGCTACATTCACCATTTCACGGACAGTTGTTACATGTGTCCGTAAGGTGCACAGTAGGGGGCATTACCTAACATGAATGTGTTATGTGTTGAAGAGTGTCGCACAGCCACATGAGAGGACTCTACCCCTCAGGTATGTTATGTATGCTGTGTGGATGACATTTGGGATACTGAAGTGTGACCTTACAGCGTGTGTATGAATACGCCATGTGTAGCATGTTAAAATGTACTGCGTATGACACAGTTGTGTGTGTTGTATGCATGTGTATCGACTGTGCTTATTCAATGTCCACTACAGTGTTGGCACAATTGTGTGGGATGCTCTGTGTATTGCATGTGTTTGAGTCAGCTACTCACATTACTGAGATGTGCATAGTATCACAGCAAACATGCACAGGATGCATTATGCACTGGTGTGTGACGTGTACATGGCCTACACCTCACCTATGACATGCACATTTATTTAGCAATAATAAATGTAGAACACACTCACCAGCATGGGTCTGCTGCCTTGCTGTCACACCAGAGGGACCTACAAGGGTATGAGACAGTTTGTCAGTGGCAACAACTGTGGCATTGCTACTGTGTGTTTGCAATCTTACAGTAGTATGACTGTTGACAGTCACAGGCCTGCATATTATATTCCGAAATATTATTATTGCACAACACTAGGCACCACATCTTGTAACTACACATCTCACATAAGCATGATCTACCAAAAGAGGTAACAGTAGTGTACAGCTATGGCATGTTACCTGCACACTCCATGTCAACTTGCTGGGTGGCTCCGGTCTCCATGATGATGCATGTCAGTTATTGTTGTTGCTGTTGTTGGCCAGGAGCCATCTGGCTCAGGAGCAGCTCCTCCACTCTGGTGAGGGGGGGTGGATAGCTACCCCACCACCTGTGGCAAGCTGTTGTCTACGGATATCAGATGCATGCTGCCGGACATGTCTAATTAAATCACTGCAGTGATGGCGTAACTGCTCATATGTCCGGTTATGCATGCCTATGTCATTTACCCTATGGACAAGATCTTGCCACAGTGCAGTCCACTCATGCTGGTCCTGGCTGGTTCTTGAGAACAGCATGGTGTAGTACTGAACCATGGTGTCCCTTATCACTTCATCCTCTGCTGTGCTGTATGAGGGATTACGATGGTGGGCCATAACCCTGGAAGACAAAGAAACAATATATGTGAGCAAGTCATGTAGAACACTTAATATTCTAAAGTACGGATATCATTTAACTGCCATATACAGCACCCTATTGGCTGTCAAAGGATACACACTTCCAATACCACATATCAGTGCTCAACCCACAACTGCCTGACAGTGCCTGACACACTCCATATATCAAACCATGTTCTGCACAGCAACAAAGATAAACCAGTATGTAAGACTGTACAACAGTATATGGCACACTGTATGCGACACAATGCACCACCTAGCCACAGGGGGTATATATCATGCTAATGCATAATGTAACATGTAATCCATTGCAATGATTGTAGGGTCCAGTCACAGTATTACCAGCATAACACACTAGTCATTGATGGCAAACCCCTGCCTAACATATGTGCTCATTTGTCAATATGGGTGGCATACTGCTGTACTACACTATACATGTTGCTAGATACACACCTATATCCTGTAACACACATATGACCAAGGCCATGGTACAGGCATACACACACACACATCAGAAATACATACCAGACACAAAGGTATAGCAACACACATGACCTTTACCTGTGTACCATACAGTACTGTGTGTCAGTACTTACAAGACCTTATGCCTGAGGTATGTCATCTGGAGGACTATGGGGAACAAACAAAACAGTGGTTCCAGGACATGTGTACATATACCTTACTGTGCTGTTTAGGTATACAGCTTCAGGTAGTACTACAGTTCATGCAGGGGATGTATTCACCAGCAGTAACACTCAATAAGCATACATATACTGCTGTAGCCTACAATGGGACACCCCAGCCGACACCAATACACTACGTCAGACCATCTGGCATGCTGCTTTTTCTGCCTAGCAATAGCATACACATCCTTTGCTGGGATCATAGCTAGGACACTACATACCATGACAGAAACAGTTTCCCACTTAGCTATCACACATATACAGAACTCGGACACACTCACTCACACATTCACCATCACACTCAGTCAACCTCACAAAGCAAGTATTGCAACAGGTACATGTGGGTGTGTATCGGTTCATAGGCAGGTTATAGGCTATTGGCCCTAGGACCTATAGCTGTCTAGCCATACGCTACCCTGGCCTTTGACACACGGGTGATTTCATTTCATGTGGCCCTGTCAAGCAGAGCCACAGAGGTGATTCCCGGGGTGTATTTCTTATCTCACACACAATCACCAGGTTTACATATGACGACTGCTAATTAGGAGCTTTGTTTGCTATTGATAGGTGGTTTGTGCCAGGGTATGGGATGTCTCTGAGATAGGGATCTATCCGTTCAGCATGTGCTGTTTATTGAGGTGACAAGCTTTATGTCCCTACAGCGTGTAGTTCGTAGGGATTGTGATCTGATTACGTGGAGCATGTCCACCAGCTCTGGGTTTCACATAGCTTTGCATGTAAGGCAGAGGTCACCTCTGGGTAGACTGTATGTGACACAGACTAGCTGTAGTTTTGTGGGACGGTCTACATAGGGCATCTGTTTGAGGACAGTATTACCCTTTGTGAGGTATGTCTGTGTCCTTTCCATTTACTGTAGATGTCTTGTGAGGTACATACCACATGGGGCATTGTACTCTATAATGGGTTTTCTGTGTGTGGAGTAGAGGGGAACACTGACCTATACTTCCCTGGATGACACACCTTTTGTGATTACGTGTGCCACGTAGACAGGTTACATGACTAGTGTGGCACTGTGACAATCAAAGGGGAGACTACTATCCACCTGTGTCCCATGGTCTCTTATCACACCTTCAGTGTTAAGTAGACTACCACTTATGTGTTAGTTAATGGGTATTGGGTTTTTGCAAGGAGGGATGCCAATGCAGTGTCAACATGCAGCTTGAGTCCATGGCTTTGTCACCAGGCATCTGTTGCAGTAAATATGACCCTGTCTCTCTCTCTCTCTCTCTCTCTCTCTCTCTATATATATATATATATATATATATATATATGTGTGTGTATATATACACACATACATATGAACATCCATTGGTGTACATATCGATATACATATAGGCACATATACAGTCCACCTTTCATGGTGGGAATATTGAGTATGGGAAGGTTGTGAGGTATACAGTTATGTCATAATATTACACAGTGTTGTGTGGAATGCATTGAAGGTGTTCTCAGCCCATGTAGCTTTAGCAGGCCTCACTGGCTGCAACACTGCAAACCTGACGGATCATACCCACAGCGTTCAACCACCACATGTCATATACCAGCACTGTATGCTGTCTGGTTTGCCACACACTACAACCTATATAGGAATATGCACATAACAACCTTCAACAACATATATGTATCCACCTTTCATGAACAGTTGCAGTATGTCCCTCGCTCTATGCACATGTACAGATGCTAATATATCTGACACAGACAGATCTCTCCGTATGTGTGTGCCTTACACACACACAAGGACCACACTCTTGTAAGTCCATGTACATCATGACTGACCTGTTGTGCCTTGCTGCAACATGAACAGGTGTCACATGTGAGCACACAGTAATATTAGAGGGTGTATATATAGCTGCAAATGCTTAATTACCATACTAGCCTGGTACAGCTGTTGCCAATGCTAAGCTACACGTTGATATGACTATCATGCATTTGTTACTCTGTCACATCCATGGTTATTTAGCTGTATGCGCTACTCCCCCAAACAGACATTGTCCACACTACTGTACAGAACACAAATAACATGGTTCAGATGTTTGACATTTAATGCTGAGCTACATATATCACAGTTATGTCCCACTGCACACAGCTACACACTGATATGTCCATGGCAGTAGTTATGCAGGGCATCTGTGCATAGATACATACTGATGCCGCATATTGATGTTTCAAAGTATGTAGAGTGGTCTTCAAATACATCTACTACATGCCAGTAAATACATATCTGTTACATACCTTTCCTTTGTATGCGTTCATATTTTTCACTTAGCTCTCTCTGTGGCTGAATGTAATAAATATATTATTTTATGTTTTATTTTTTTTTTATTAGTTTATTATTTTTTTTTTCCACTGGTGTGGGTGGGGGTGTGAGTCTCTCACTGTCTCTGTGTCTCTCTCTCTCACCGTCTGCAATGGGGTGATTGCATGTGTGGCCAGCAGGTACAGCCTGCTTTTATAGATATCTGCACATGTGCATGCGATGGCCTCTGCACCAGTTGGTGGCCACCATTTGGTAATTGCGTGCAGCCTGCTGTCTGGTAATTGCAGTACTCACTGTCATAGCAACCCAATGCTATAAATTGCTATGTCAGGTAGGCTTATCCTTTTCAGTTTTCCAGAGTGAGGCCCATGCTTGTTTGCTGTGGAGACCGTTGTGTAAGTCAGAAGGTTGGTATAGTTCTTATATCTGAAGCTAGGGGTGTAGCCAGTGATATAATTGTTGTACTCAGACCTGAATGTCGCCACTTCCACTACACAGTTGTCAGTGTAGAATTGTACTCACCCCTACATATGCTAAAACACGATACATGGGAGTATGTAGTTTCTTTTCTACTTATACAATTTACTGCCATACAAAGTAGTTATTGAGATGTATACATTTGGCAAATGAACTGTTTGTGAACTGCTATACTGTGAACATTTATTCACTCACTTTTGAATGGTTTGTGCTTTTTTAGTGTTGACATTATCACAGGCTGCTCAAGAAAACTGTATAAATTAATGTACTGAGTATGCCTACCTACATCCTTGGTAGACCCTGAACACACAGGTTTATTGTACATTTGGGTAGACATGCAGTAGGACAGAGAGCATTATTTGTTAATGTGTGAACTTTATCTTGCTGGACCTAAAGGGTTGCTGTGTACCTGTTAGTTTACCAAGGCAAGTAGTCTGTCTGCGTAGCTCACAACTCTGGACCTATCCAGATGGTAGCCCGAGGTTAGCCTGTTATTCTTTGTGCACCACACTGGTGTTTTCAGCACTGGAACAATGGCATTGTCACAGTTGGTTGCTACCAGTACATGGTTACATCCCTTGGAATTTCAGTGTTGTACTCCTACATAAGCGTATGCTTCTGGAACTCCTTCCAAAGCTATTTGCACAGTGTGTAACAGCAGAATAGCTGATATGCCTGTGTGTTTCTGCCTCTGCCAGGCCTCTCAAACACTCAGTTACATATTTGAACAGACTCGGGGTAAAGTAGGTCGAAGTGAGGTACACCTTTACAGTATTAGTAACATCAGGTTGAGACTTTGAGAGAACCGGAGCATGTGGATTAATACACATTTCCAGAAGTACAAGTGGTGTCTAACTCTTACTTTTTGTCACAGTTGGGAAGTATGGCCTCTACCCTAGTCAGATATGCTAGTGTTTTTCCTGCTATAATACCGTGTGCGGGTTGTGAAGTGCTGCTGTAACATTATTTCCTTCTAGAACGGCTGGTTCTCTTTTCACTGTCATGTAATGCAATTCCACAAGAACTGCTGGTAAAGATCCACAGAACAGGATTTGTGTTATGGCATTCCTATTTGGCCTTTACATTCACTCATTCTGATGCATGATATATTGGTTTCAGCACCAATTTGTTGTATGATTACCATGGCTCAGTGGTACTTCATGCAGTCTAGTGTGTACAAGGTCCGGGGTTCAAGACTGACAGAGGTATTTTATTTTGCTACTGAGCTGAACAAGGGCCCTGACATACAGAGTGACTAAGGCACTTTTAAGCAGTTGTGCGCGGGTTTGCACGATGCTTAGCTAAGCACACAAGCTTAGCTAAGCGCACACAGGTGCACACTTGCGCAAACCCGCTAACTACTGCTTAAAAGTGCTTACTCCCGCTAACCCCGGCGCTAATTTCTTTGAAAGAAAAGAAAATGGGGAGATAGGAAAGTGGGGAAAAAGGGGCACAAAGTGGGAAAGACAGTAGGGAAAACAGCTCGGGATGTGCAGGATGGGTGTAGGGAAGGTCCATAGCTGCCCATTTCTTTAACAGTAACAGCTGTGCATATACTAGTAATTTGAATGGAAATTTGAAACCTTCCACCCCTGAGAGAGGGTTGAGGACAACAAAGTATGTTGTACTGCCAATTAAATTTCTGTTTGTGTCCAGCGGACATGTCTGCGAATTGGGCAGTTATGTATGGGGCGTAATTTTTTTTTTGGGAGCAGATTGCCCATTTTTTTTTTTTTTTCTGGTGAGAGTGGAATGTGGGGTAGGGGAAGTAGGTATATTTTGGGAGGTAGGTTGGGGAGGTAAACAGACAAGACAAACAAGATGCATACTGGGGTGGAATATGACATATGGGGTGGGTGAACACCATTGACGGGGAAGGGTGTTTGGAAATCGCAAGCCCATGAGCCCACAGATGGCAACAGTGGAACTGAGATCCCCACCCATGGGCAGTCACCACTGCACCTTCACAGCCCAGGGGGTGGCTGTTCTGGGGGCTGCGGAGGAGGAGCAGGCTCACCCGTGAGTTGCGCCACTCTTGCCTTGAGCTGGCGTAGAGGATCAGCGACTGAACGCTGGATCTCCCTACGCACCACAGCCCGGACCGTTCGGAGGGTGATAGGTGGCCCTCCTGCACCCATGCTTGCACGGGGGGATGAGCCCCATCCCCTGCAGCACTTCCACCCAAAGGTGGCACAGGACCAATGGAGGAGGGGGTCCCGGGCTGGGCACTGGAAATGCTGGTGTCAGGTGCCATTGCCAACTGAGGTGGGACAGGTGGGTCCACTGGGACCAGCCTTCCCATACGTTCTATGTTTAGGAGGGTTTAATGACAATATGGGTTAGTAATAACCAACAGCATTCCAGTTTAGTTGTAACAGCATACAGTAGTATTCCCATTAACCCAACACACCAGAGTTCCAACAGTTGAACAGCAAGCATAACCCATGCATATATAGAACAACAGTGAACATTCCAACAGCATGCAGGATTGATTGGTGGCAACAGGCCACCAAGACTGTGGTATGTGAACAGGGCACATGCATTGAAGTAAATGCAGATATTTATATAACAATAGGACATGTGTCCCAACAAATGTTATAAGATTAGACATACCCATTGAGGTGTGGAATTGCATTGTTTATGCACATACAGTAGGGTGTAAAAAGATACCACCATTAACAACTTATCTATACTTATAGTTTACACTACATTCCTATTGACTGCAATTAAATATCCCCTACATGTATTATTACACTAGGCAATGTCCGTTAAATTGTGAAATGGGTTTTGCTAGTTCTTGATATACCTGACCTGTATCTGACATACAAACTGTCCTGGATGCAGATGTTACTGCTACATATTTATATTTTTCATTTATATTTATGTATCTACATATCTGGATGTGTTCAGGTGACATTATCAGGTATATGTTAACATCCCTCTACATTTCTAGCAGCATACTGACATTTCTGGGGAAACACAATAACAAGCTACTCATGTGCCAGATTAACCTGTACATGCCGGCCATTAACCGACAGTTGATGACTGTATATATGCTTAACAGCTACTGGCACTCACTTCATCCAGTTTATATGGGCCTAGCCATGTGTGGGTTGACTGCACTTAATACAACAGTACTATTTCTATTATGCAAGGGTACAACAACATATCGAAGAAAGTGACACGGACACAATCCAGGAATTATACCTTTATTAATTACATTACACACTTTTCTAGTGGCTCTCTCAATTATTTGATATATCAGTGCATGCAGAGGTCTTTTATTTAATACCTTTTATACCTTTATTAATGGGTTACAGCACCTTTTCACGCTGTCTCACTTATTTTATATAACAGTACATGCAGAGAAGTTATTCCACACTTTTTATACCTTTAATAATGGTTTTTTCCAGGCTCTCTCACTTCTTTTATATGAACACACATGCAGAATATTTACTAACCTGCCTGGTGGCACAGCCTTAGCAGTCTATCTGCATAGGCTTGCTGATTCGCAGCACAGACACCTGCAGCTGTGAAGTAAATGAAGGGATATTGCGACATACCTATCCATAATATAGACTACAATAGCAATTCTTGTATACTTCATTCCATGGCTACATACTCAGTAGTGGGGCATTTGACATTCCATGGGCCTCCTGTATCCAGCGGTTCAGTTGGTCCTCCTTGTGACTCTTCAGGTCTGCATGGTGGTGTCTGACCTGCTCACCAGTCCATGGGACACCTGTGGCACTGGTGAGATCATGTACCAAATGGTTCCAGGCTTCTGCCCTGCAGGAGTCTTGCATCATGATGATGGACAAGGAGCCAAACCATATATTTTGACTCCTCAATGCCCCACCATTGTGCTCGAAAATGAGAGCCCTCTCCAGCACTGGCCATACTGTCTGCAGATGGGAGCTACAACCAGTGATGGCAATTATTCCCGCCTATGGAGCTTAAATATGCCTCATTTCCCACACTTATTTGTGATTGGCCGGTTTTGAAAAATCTCAGCTAAGAGCAGACCTGCTTAGCAATGGGTAAACTTCCATTGATATATATGAGTGTCTTGGAAATGCATACATATGTAAAGCTGTCATGGCTTAGTGGTTTGGTATTGTGATTATGGTGCACAGTGTCCCGGGTTCAAGGCCTGTCATTGCTTTTTATTTCACTACTGGCCAGACCGGCAAGGAGTTGTGGCTATGTTTTACTGACTTTGCTCTATGTTGCCCGATGTTGCTCTACGTTGCGCTGGTTGGCGCAGTGTGCAGCTCCACGCAAAACTGTTGCACTAGTTAAAGCAGTGCTAAGGTATGAGCAATTATACTTCACTGTGCTTAATACTAGTGGACTTTGCTTAGCAGTGCTTTACATTGCTTAAGATATGTTACTTATGCATTTATCAGTATGCATGACCATTCCACCTATTTATATATATATATATATATATATATATATATATATATATATATATATATATAAAATATCGTTCACTAATGCATAGGCCATTTCAATGCATTTTACTGGGGTATAATAGGTAAATGTCAGGAGTTATTTTTATGCACACATTTCCTACAGAAAATAGGGAGGGGAGTGGCAGCACTCGAACCGGGAATGCCTCCTCTTTGTGTGAGAGCTCTACCACTACACTATTGCTATTTGGCTTCATTTGCATATCAGTAGTTTATAATCCTCTTCGATGTCTACACTGCTAACTGTAGCTAAGCAATGGGCAAACCCGCTCATACACGCGCAAATACGGGCAGCTATGTCGGGAATCAAAAAAAAAAAATAGGTCAGCTTTACAATTTTAACTTGTACAGGGATTTAGAATGTGGGGGAGTGTAGTGTTGGGTTTGTGGACATTTCAGCGAACTCGCTCATTTCTGTTGACATTTGCTGTTTATGCACTTGCAGGAGCATGGATATTTGGACTGCTGGGCAGTCTGACATGACCCCTGCACTTGTGCACGCTCCGTGTTAGCCTTAGAGTTGACTCAGCGCACCCTCATGAATATGCATGATGGGCTGACATCTAACTCTTAGACTGCAGTTTCCATGTAAGACTTAGTTAGTCTTACACAGAGGATTAGTGAATCCCAGCCATAATCTTTAAAAAACTTTGCATTGATTGTTGGTGTCTAACCAGAGCTTCATGGTGGGTATTTACATTTATTTGTCCATTAACATATGCATACTGATTATAATTATACAAATATCTCAAAAATAGAATATCATCTACATATCTGATCTGCTACAAAAACAAAATCACATCTTCCTGAAAAAAAGTCACACTGATAGTTGGGGATTGGATCCAGAGAAATGAATACTTGTTTGCATAATTATAAAAAGTAAATGTATATGCTATCCAATTACTTGTTCAGTACTTAAAATTATTATTATGTCTAGATGACATATTAGTATCACTGTTGTAAAGAGTATATGCTGAATAACTTTTGTGTTTTAACATTTTTTATAACGTATCATTTTTTTAAAGTATACACTTGCTTACAACTAGGTTGAAAAAGTTTATTCTCAGAATTTTAGCTCAGGTGAAGGCTGTCCAGCAAAAACTCTTTAGGTATCAGAATATGTGAAATTCCACTCATGCTAAGTGTGAAAGAGCTAAGATGATAATTAGAAATGAATATAGAATAGTGTTGATTTTGCAGGGGTTTTACAACTTTACATATGCTGCACTCATGGGGTTCACATATGTTTATAATAAACCATTTAAGACCAATACCCAGATGTGTTGAGTACATGAGATGTATATTCATTAGTGGGAACTGACGTACATGTCCATCTAAGGGACATAAAATTCAAAGTCCACTTTGCACAGTAATTAGGTTGCAGTATGAGACAATGATTCTGATCAACACTATCTACAGGCAGACCATACCACCAGCCACATCTACATCATCCTATTGTGGTTATATATGAAAAAAGGCTGAAGTACCATTCCCATTTCCCAATGTGTGCAGAACCAGATATTTATGTGTTAACCCTCTGCACTGAGCGACCCAGGCAATGTCAGTCATATCTAGTGGTAGGTCATAAGCATGACACAGAGACCTGACAATCACCCACAGCTTCCACATATGGGATACAAGAGTACATGAGTAACCATGTACTTAATATAGCAATGCAATACCTCACACCACACACATTAGCTAATGCTGCACTCTAATGATCTAACACCTGGAAGTCTAACAGCAGTGCTTCACAAGGAGTGACACTCATGTCAGCTGCATGCTCTCCCCTGACCATACCAATAGAGAATGGAGGGGAGTGCCTGGCTGCAAAGTATCATGGCTATGTTATATTCACCATATTGTCCCCAGGTGCTGCATTACCCCTGCTATGATCATACCTCTGGACAATCCCCTTAGTCTGAGAACAAAGAAATTATTATCATATGTCTTCAGTAGCCGGCATCCTTACAGCCACACTTGTGCATCATGATAACAGACAAAACATCCCAGCACATGCTACTCAAGGTATGCATACCTGCACACAACCACGATTCATGTTTTACATACCTAACATAATGAACAACCTGCTCCATTTAGGTCAAGTCCCATGGTTTAAACTGTATCACAGTACAAGTTTCATCATTTCAGGTAGGTGTATTGTTCCTATATTCATGTTTTCTTTCTTCATCTGTAGTTTCATGTGATATCTGCTGTATCTCCAGTACCCTTTGGTCATATGCCTTCTTTCCAGCCCACTATTCAGTTTTGGTAACTATGAATGATGTAGTCCTCAAATAACAGGGATATACATTGGTCAGATCAGCTTCTACAGAATTTAGTTTTGAAGAACATCAGATAATCACCAAACACATTTTACAATGTTGCACACATGCATTTATATCTTTGAACTTGAGATTCAAACCTGTACCTCTAATGGATGTGAATTTCAAACCTTGACACCTACCTGCCAAGCTAATCCATCTTGCCTGAGAGTGTGTGTTGTGAATGCAGTGAAAAGACTTAGGTTAATGACATGACGTGGATGGGGGATGGGCTAATAATGTGGATCATAGCTTAGGATTTCAAAAAAATGATCTCGCGCTTGGCATGTATGTAAATAATTAGCAAGAATGAATTAATGTCAACACTGTGGTCACAAACAATGTGGTCAGACAGAAAAGGACATGAGGACTGCCTGGATACATACTGGTGGGGGCAAGAGGAAGAAGCCATTCTAGACTTTTGACTGGGAAATGGTTAGATGGCAGCCAACACATGGTCCATAAAGAGTAACAGTCACAAGATGACATACAAGAGTAGTCAACATGCAACTCAGGTAGACTTCCTTCTAGTAAGCAAAGGCACTGGGTACAATCAGTGATTGCAGAAATATCACCAGTGAAACAGTCATCTCACAGTATAAACAATTTAATGCCACAATCTGCTGCAAGCAGTGGTCAGAAAAGGCTCTAATGTGAAAAGAGACTAAGCTAAAGACCTGGAAGCTGACTGGTGAGAAAGCACAACAGTTCAATGCATTACTCAGGGCTCTAGTACCACAAGAAGAAGAGGAAATAGATGGAGTTTTAGAAGAATGTCAGCATCTCAGAACAGCATGTATGAGAATTACAGACAGATATGTGTCCTAGTCATGTATGGAAATAAGATATGGAAAGAAAGTTGGTGGTGGAATGCAGAAGTCCAGGAAGTCATCAAAAGAAAGAAGAAGTCCAGGAAAAAGCAAGAGGTAGAAAAAACAGACAAAGCTAAGGAAGAATACTGGTTGACTAACAAAGAGGCTATAAGAGGAGTTACAAGAGCAAAGGCAAGGCATCAGAGGCACTCTACCTGCATCTGGAAAGTACTCAATAGATGGCGTAAAGAAACTCCATCAGGTTGCAAGGCAAAGACAGAAAGATAAAGAAGATAGTCATGCACCCTTCATAAAGGATGCCAGCAGCAACCTTCTCACCAGTCCCAGGACATCAAAGACAGATGGAAGAAGTACTTCCAGCAGCTTCTGAATGACAAAACCCCACAGAAGCTGTACTGACACAGACACAGCCTACAATCAGCAAAGAGGAGGAGCCCACTATAGAAGAAGTAAGAACAGCACTATGGAAATGAAGTCGGGGAAAGCAGCAGGGCCAGATGAGGTCGCAGAAGATATGATAAAGGTGTTGGGTGAGATAGGGGAGAAATGGCTTCAGAGGGTACTCATAGCAGTATGGAGAGAAAGCTACATCCCAGATGACTGGAGAATAAGAATAACTCCTATCACATTGCATAAAGGTTCTGGAGAGGGTGACTGATAATGAATACAAAGAGCAGTAGAAGGTACGATAGGACATGAGCAGTTTGGATTTAGATCAGGATGCAGCACAACTGACCCAATGTTTGCAGTGAGATAGGTATCTGAGATGAAACTAGAAATGAGGAAAGACTCCAACTGGACATTCGTAGACATAGGGAAAGCATATCACAAGGTCCTATGAAAGCAGATTTGGACTGTCTTGCAGTGGTTTGAAGAAACATTGGGAGAATTAGTTCATGGTACAAGGACCCATTGACACAAGTATAGACAGTGTTTGGTTTCACAGAAGGGTTCCCACTGGAATTAGGTGTGCACCAGGGTTCAGCTCTGAGACCACTGTTGTTCATACTGGTAGACTACATCAGCAAAAATGTAAGAGGGACAGATCAACAAGGTTGCTGTATGCATAAAATGTGGCATTACAAGCAGACTTTCAGCAAGAACTTCAGCAAAGGATAGGGGAATGGAATGCAAAACTAAAGGCACATGGAATGAATCTGAGTACAGCTAATAGAGTTGCAATAGCAGCAAATGTGAAAAATCAGAGGAAGCTGAGAATTCGGATAGAAGGAAAAATAGTAGAATACATAGAATGGATTAACAACTTCAAGTACTGGTGGGTGGTTGAAGAAAAGGGAAGTCTGAATGAGGAGGTCACTCAATGAGGAGGTCAAAGCTAGAATCAGAAGGGTGCATCAAACTGTCACTGAGTGTCAGGTGTAGTGTATTACAGAAGAATGCCAAAGAAACTGAAAAGTAAGGTGCACAAAACAGTGGTGTAACCAGTACTGCTGTATGGTACAGAAACCTGACAGTAAAGGCAGAGCAGTTGAGGAAGCTAGAGATGAAGGAGATGAAGTGCCTTAGATGGATGGTAGAATTCACACTTTGGTAGAGGCAAAAAAGGACAACATAACGGCAGAGACCAAAGTAGTTCCAATTGCAAAAAAGGTCAAAGACAACAGATCACCATGGTTTGGGCACACATACAGAAAAGCAGGCAAGAGAAAATAAGGGTATTCAGCAAAGAGATGGATGGATTGGGTAAGAAAAGACCTGTGACAGTCATGCACGAGTGTCAAAGAAGGTTGGAGAGTGGCACTGAATAAAAAGAGATGGTGACAGTTGACACAACACCCTGAACCCATGTAGAAAATGGGAAAAAAGGGGTTGATGATAACACTGATATACACTATATAGCTTTTACAGCATTCTAAACCCATGGTCATATGTAGTATATGGTATGTACTATATACAAAATGTTAAGCTCACACCCGTTGCAACATCCAGTCATCTGATTGTCATTCTTTGTTCTGTTCATGTGGTTAGTCAATACTGTCCAATGCTGTTTTTTTTTTTTTTTTTTGCACCCTTGCAGGACCAAGCCCAATGGCTCTGTTAACTGCCATGAGCAGGTTCATTCATTCTGCAGTTTTATGTGTTGGGGATTCCTGGGCAGTCAACAGCCCTATGACCCATTCATTCCTACCAGTGTACCTTTTTGAACTCAGCCACTCATGGTGAAAGTCAGATGGTGGGGAGAGGACCACTCTTTCTGGTCCTGTGGCGTGGCCTATCCTCATCCCCAGTGAAACATCCCCATCTCCTCAAGTGGCTCTTCTGAGCTCCTGGATAGTTACCCTCTGTGGGCCCCTTGGTTCACAGTTTGGTTGCATATGGCAGTGTGAGCTCAGTGGACCCATTGCTTCAAGGAGTAGACACTGAGCGCTAACACTCGTTGTCACCCATGTTGTGAGCCAAAGTCACTTATACCAAAATCACCAGCAGGAGCAAGCAGGTAGTGGCCACTTACTCCCAACTTCCCCCACCAGTTCCTGCAAGTGCCCAACTCACTATTTTACCTAATTTACCTGCAACATAGTCATGGCTTTATCCATGCATGCAACAGAGCAGCTTATCCAGTGCAGTCTCTTGAGGATGATACAAGCAGTAAACCATAGCAGAAGGATAAATAAAAAAGGAGAGAAGGGATTACAAAGTATCTTTCTGCAACTTGCCATATCCTTCCTGAACAAATAACCATAGATGCAAAGCTAAACATTTTCAGTACTTGCTACCCTGTATATAGGTTTATAGGTTCATAGGTTCATAGGTTAGTACTCGGCTATCGGCCCTATACAAGCCTAGCCATAACAATTCCCTGGCTATTTCTTCCCACACTATTTACTTCCCTGGAACCCGGTCTAGCAGGACTATCTCCTGTTCCAAAGCTGAAACTTGAACTGCTTTTTGGAAAGCAGATAGAATATTCTTTACACTCAGAATTTACTTTCTTTTCCTTATCTGGTTGATTTTCTTTTACTTTCTCCAGATTTCTTCTTTGTTGATATCCTGGCAGTGTAATTAATAGCCAGTACCTGAATTTTACTCGGATTGACAGTACCCAAGAGCTTTGTTTTTGCAGTTGCAGTTTTCACACTGGGAGAGCTCTAATCAACTTGTTGATCATAGGTTCATAGGTTCATACTAGGCTATCTGCCCTAGGGCATTTATAAGCCTAGCCAGAATGTGTTTGGCTTTTGCCACCCATTTTAAATTTATTTTGCTATGCCCTTTTTCGAGGTTAGTATACTGTGCCTCCGTCTAACAGTGACACAGAAGTGATACCCAGGGTAAACCTACGATCTCCCATCCACTCATCAAGATTCCTCTTGAAGAGAGTCAATGAGGGATTCTGTCTAACCTGGACTGGGATTTTATTCCAGAGTGAAGGGAGCCTCTGGGTTATGATTCTGTCCCTCCAGCATGTCCTATTTATTTCAGTCCTGAGGTTCAAGTCTCTCGAGCGCATAGCTCAATGGGATTTGGATTTTCTGAGGTGCAGCATGTCCATTAATTCCAGGTTGGACATGGCTTTATACGTCAGGCACAGATCGCCTCTGAACAGGCGGTATGCCACTGAGTAGAGCTGGAGTTTCTTTAACTGGGCAGCATATGGCATCTATTTGAGCCCTTTGATCCTCCTGGTGAGGTACTTTTGGGGTCTTTCCAGTTGCTGCAGGTGTCTGGTAAGGTACATCCCAAAAGGGGCATTGTATTCAATTATGGGCCTGATGAGGGATGAGTAAAGAGGCACAATGACGTCCCCTGATCTAGATGTGAATCCCTTCATGATTAGGTGGGCTATATAAAATGTTTTTCTAACCACTTTGGCCACGTGGTTGTCAAATGAGAAATTGCTATCAACTTGGGTCTCCAGGTCCCTAATTACTTCTTCTGTACTTAATGGATTACCACCTATGTGGTAATTTGTGGGCACTTTGTTTTTGCCAAAGGGGATGACTATACACTTTTTGGTATTTAGCTTGAGGCCATGGCTCTGGCACCAGTTGTCTGTTTCTATGAGGCCCTTTTGGAGGATGCTTGTGTCGGCTGGAGAGTCAATTATGGCGCCCAGTTTGCAGTCATCTGCGAACTTGGTCAGCCAGAGTCCTTCCGTGTTGGCCTGTACCTCCGAGAAATATATACCGAACAAGAGAGGTCCCAGGACTGAGCCTTGTGGGACACCACTTGTAACTGGTTTGGAGTCTGACATGGCTTCAGCAATTCTAACCATGTCGGTTCTGTCCTTGAGCCAGTTTGCAATCCATCTAGTGACATAGGGGTTTATATTTAAGCTGGTGAGCTTATCTATAATGCCTGAGTGGGGTATTGTATCAAAGGCTTTTGCGAGGTCCAGGTAGGCTGTGTGGACCACCTTCCCCTCGTCAATGGCCTTGGTGACTGTTTCAAAGAAATAAAGTAGGTTTAAGAGGCAGGATCTGCCCTTAACAAAGCCGAACTGGGTAGGATCCAGTGTTTGTAGGTCCCCAATATCTTTATTTATGAGGTCCATGATGATCCTTTCCATAGCTTTGCAGACCAAGCTAGTCAGGCTTATGGGGGCGATAGTTTCCAGGATCCGTTGAGGCACCACCTTTATGGAGAGGGACCACTGTTGCTGTACACCACTCTTTGGGCACATATCCTGTAGTAAGGCTGAGATTGAACAGTAGTTTTATGTTTGGGTTTAGCTCTCCTTGGATTTCATGTAGGACGCAGCCCGGGACACTCTCTGGTCCCATTGATGCTGTGTTTTTTGCTTTGGAGAGGGCGGCTCTTACCTGAGCATCTGAGATGTCAGGGGGGCAGCACTCTGCTGGGATAGATATTTGCCCTTTTGGTGGGAGGGGGAGAAGTTTGCACTGAACCTGTCAGCTAGGATGTTGGCAATGTCTGTGGGTTCGTGTATTTTTGTCATTTTGGACTAATTCTGAGCATATCTGGGAATTACCACCCAGGTTCCTAACATAATTAAAGAAAGCCTTGTGATTATCCTTAGTGTCCTGTGCAATTTCTCTCTCGAAGCTGGCCTTAGACAATTTTATGTGTGCCCGTAGTTTTTTGCTAATACTGATCAGTGATGCTTTCCCTTTTTGGGATTTTGCTCTATCATTTAGTAGCTTCCTCCTTCTATTGTATAGTTTGTTTATGGCTGGGGTCCACCAGACAGGACGTCTGCCTTTGGAGGATTGGGTCTTGGTTTTATTTGGGATTGCATGATCCATGCATTCATGAAGTTGTTCATAGAATGCATTTATAAAGGATTCTGCGGTCTGGGCCATATTTTCCACAGGCCCGGGGACTTTGAAGGATTCCACCTCAGTTTTGAGGAGTGTGAAATTTGCTTTAGAGAAGTTTTTCACTGTGGTTTTCTGGGCAGGGGGTGGGGTCGGGATGTGAATATCCAGTGAGATTAGTTTATGGTCTGATCTTACCAGTGAGGGATACACTTCTGGTGTGGCGCATAGAGTCCCCATGTTGGTGATGATCAGGTCCAGTATGTTTTCCCCTCTTGTGGGAGTGGTAACAAGTTGTTCCATAGCATTTGAGTTTATAATTTCTAGGAACCTTTGGGCTAGGGTGTTGGAGCTAGAGTAATGCTCCCAGTCTATGTTTGGGTAGTTGAAGTCACCCAATATAATGGTGTTTGGAGAGACCTTCATATTTTTCAGTGTTCTCAAGAAGGCCGAGTGGGGTTCCTGGGTTTGGGAGGGTGGTCTGTAGCAGGCTATAAACTGGAAGGCAGTTTTACCAACTGTTAGTTGCACATGGATAGTCTCTGATGCTTCGTGCTTTGCCACCAACCTGGAGGTGTGGGTATCTTTGATGAATATCGATACTCCCCCTCCTTTTGTGGTTCGGTCCAAGTTTTGGGACTGAAAAGCATGGTATGAGGTATAACCTGGTACTGCTGGGGTGCTCTCGGGAGCCCTGAACCAGGTTTCTGTTACTGCACAGATATCGATGTTCTCCATGCTAAGGAGAGTTTTGAGTGCGTGCATCTTGAGGTTTAGACTTCTGGCGTTGAGTAGCATTACTCTTAGTTTCTTATCCCTTGTGATACCTATGGAGGTGGGTTTGTCTTTTGAGCCTTGCCTAAAAAAGGCACTATGGGGGTAGCAAGAGCCTTTGCCAATATCCGAAAGTCCAGGGGTGACAGGTGCAAGCCGTCCCTAGTGAAGCATCGTGGCTTGTCGAGCATATCATCCCAAGCTGACAGGCATTGGATCCCCTTTGAATGACACCAGTACTTAAGCCAATTGTTGAAATTGATCATCTTGTCTTCATATTGTGGCATCATTCTTGGTGAGGGTAAGATGCTACTCAAGGTCAGGGTCATACCAGCCTGGGCTACATGCTCAGAGAGCTCTATTATGTCTCTCTTCATGTAGTCCAGGGAGGTACGTCTCAGGTCATTCACACCAGCATGGACAATGACTGAGTCATATTTGTACTTGCCTTGGAGTGACCTGAGTGCTTGTGTTATGTGGCGGATCCTAGCGCCAGACAGGCTGCTCACTGTGACCCTCTCCTTGTTCAGCCTGGTGAGCGGGACGTCAGTGTGCCTGACGATAGAGTCACCTATTACAAGTGTATCAGGTGTGTTGTTTAGTCTTAAGGGCTGTGACTGTTCGGCACACTGGCTTTGTGAGATATGTGTTGTACGTGTTTTGTTTTGGGGTAGCGGCTGCTTGGGTGTCTGCTTTGGAGGTCTCTGCTGCTTCGGCAGATCTTTATTTAGAGCCTCCGAGTATGTTTTTTTGCAATTATGTGTTTGGTTTGCTGTCGTGGTAGGTCTATGTGAGACTGGAATTGTAGTGAGTGTGGTTTCCTTCTCCTCCTGACTGGTTATGCCAGTACTGAGTTGAGAGAGCTTAGCCTCCAGTTTGGCTATATGGTTGCATCTCTCACATGTGTTGGAATTTGTTGGGAGGAGGAGAGGGTTGTCTGTGTACATGAGGCAGTTGTAACACTGCCTCAATATTCCCAGATTCACCAGCTGGACCGGAGAGGAGATTGACAACTGACCTTTGGACATGCTAGAATAATATTGGGAATTCCTTAATAATTGAAAACCAGGGCCAGTGGGGAGTGAGGGTGTAGTGCTTTTAATTTTTAGTGCTGACTTATTTAATTGCTTTAGTGAGCAAGTGCCAGGTAACTTAAGTGCAATGTGTTACAGGTAACTTAAATGCAAAAATGACAAACAGTAACTTTCTTTCAAGTGAAACAAGGAAATAAGTACAGTAGGCAATGCAGATATCACTAGTGATCCACAGAAGTGCTGAGAAGCCGCGTATTAGGTGGAATTAGCGTTCCAGGGAAATAACAAGCAAACAAGCAACAAGCATATAAACAAAGCTAGATTCAGCAGGCCTGGATCTAGTCTATGCTACAGCAAACAAGGTGCACCAATTTCAGTAAGATACAGTTCAAATATTCAGGCACTATAAACCTTCAACCAGAAATTCCCAGCTCAGAAGGGCAGAGTCCAGCCTCTTCTCCCACAAGAGTGCAGACCACAAACCTTCTTAATGTAAAATAACTGGGCTGAAAGCCCGAGTGCTTAAACCAGAACTAATACACTTTAAGAATAACAGACACTGGGCTCTCAATCAGCAGTTCGCAACTTAGAAGGATGAAAGCTACCTGTCCTGCCACCACAGTGCATGCCACAAACCTTCCTAATGTAAAACAACTGGTCTGAAGCCCAAGTGCTTAATCCAAAAGACTTAGAATGATAGCTACACTTTAATCAAGTTACTACCAAGCAGTAATAAATACAATTGAATACTTTAGAGAATGCCTGGATTAGTGCTCAAGTTACACAAACAAAGCTAGATCCAGCAGGCCCGAATCTAGTCTATGCCACAGCAAACAAGGCGCACCAACTACAGTAAGAAGCAGTTCAGATATGCATGCACTATAAGCCTTCAACCAGAAATTCCCAGCTCAGAAGGGCAGAGTCCAGCTTCTCCTCCCACAAGAGTGCAGACCACAAACCCTCTTAATGTAAAATAACTGGCCTGAAAGCCCAAGTGCTTAAACCAGAATTAATACACTTTTAGAATAACAGACACTGAACCCTCAATCAGCAGTTCCCAACCTAGAAGGATGTAGGCTACCTGTTCTGCCACTACAGTGCAGACCACAAACCCTCTCAGTGTAAAGCCATCTTGGAAATCAGGTCAGGCAAGATAAATTATCATTCCTGTTAATATCTGCACTCATCAGTCCAGTTATAGAATATTAATATCTGCACTGATCAGTCCAGTTATAGAATATTAATATCTGCACTGATCAGTCCAGTTATAGAATACAATGTCCCAAGCGTCTATCCAAACATATTATACAGAAAGAAATCCCCCAGAGGTTCATGAATAAAACATCAACAGACTAAAGACCATCAGCTACCAGTACAAGTAAGCAGGTGTAAGCACAAATAAGCAGTAGTAAGCATATTTAAGCACTAGTAAGTGGCCTTAAGCCTGTTTGTGCAGCGGTAAGCAATGCCTACACTGGCTAAGCAATTCTAAAGTTAACTCTCTCTAAGCAAATGTAACGGCAGGTTAGCAGTACTTACCATTGTGCAAACCCCCTTACAGCTGCTCAAAAGTGCCTTAATCACTCTGTATCCAATGGCCCTTGTTCTGCCCATCAACAAAATAAGCAGCCATGCAGGTCGCGAACCTAGGACCCTATATATCATAGTCCCAGTAGTTATCCACCAAGCCATCACAGAAGTGCAGATGAATGTGGTAGTAGCAAACAAGTCCTCACCATAGTATAACCAAACCGAACCTGTGAAAGGCATCAGTATACAGTCATATGTGCCATAACCCACTACATAACATAAATATGTGAACTGGAGTAAAGCAGTAAGCCCAGAAGTGAGGTGTAATTGTAATAGAGTGTTGAAGTCCCCAATAAAACACAAGGACCCCACAGAGTGTATGTACACATCAATCACGGATACCAGGTATACATATAAGGTGTAATGAATAATAACACAATGCCAAAAAAGGCATTATAATGAAAGTCTAATGTAAGCAATGCTAAGCATTGCACAGGCCAGCTTAGGAGGTGTGAGCAATGTGTAGACCAGCTAACTCTTTGTACCCAGTGGTATACCCTTTAAACAATGCCAACCTTAGGTAAGCAGGTTTGCCCATAGCTTAGCCTTTTCAAAACTGGCCAATCATGGAAACGTGTGGGAAATCGGCTCTACTTAAACCTAAGAGGTGGGAATACATCTCATAACTGGTTGTAGCTTCCCCTTGCAGGCACTATGGCAGTAAGGGGAGAAGGAGTGCACTTCCGGGTGCAGTGCTGGTGCATCCAAGAGTCCAAGGTCATGGCAGGACTCCTAGTTAAAGACCATGCACAGAGACTGCTGCAGGGCCAGTACCAGGGCTCTCAATATAAGGCAGAGGCCTGGGACCGTCTCACCTGTGACCTCACCAGTGCCACTGGCATATCCCGAATTGGTGAGCAGGTCAGGCACCACTATGCAGACCTGAAGCGGTGGAAGGGGGACCTCTTGGAGGAGTGGCTCCAAGAGGCTAAAGTATCAGGGGATGTTCCAGACATGTGTAAGTATCACCCCAGTATGTGTGTAATAAGTGCCAGCTCAGGTATATCATGGATAGGTATGGCTAAATATTTCTCTTATGTCCATCACAGCTGCAATGGAGTGGGCCGTGAACCAGGAGGCCCACATCAGCCACCTGGTGAGGTTGAGATGTGAGGAAGGTCAGTAATACTCATGCTTTTACTGTCATAGGAAATAAAAATAAAAGTAGTAGTAAATTAATTGCTAGTATAAAACCTGTATTGTTCAAGGCAAGTACTGCATACGCTAGAGAATATGGCAGGAAGAACCTCATATTATATGTATGTCAATAAAAGTGTAAAATCCTGACAAAACAGGTCTAACTGCTGGACTGCATGTGTATATTCTGGTATCATATGGTAATGTAGATTTGCAATCATGTAATAGTACTGTTGTATTAAGCACTGTTACCCACACCATGCACCATATATTGAATGTGTAGGAATGCCTGTATATGACAGATGTAATCCCCAGAGGATATTTAGTACAACTGAGAGACACATAGACAGTAAACAGGGAAAATGCAGACAACAAAAACTGAACAGCACATGAAACTGAGATGTGAACTGCTGTTTTTTTAGCACACACAGCCACGGTTCGAATCCTGCCAGTGGTAGTAGTCTGCATACAGAATCATACCCCACAACTATACAGATATGTCCAGAATGTCTATTAGTGGCCCATATCTATTGCCTATCAACCTGTCCCCCTGGGAAATCAGTGGGATGATCCCAGACATATAGGCAGCAACCAGGAAATACAACTGATTGACCCACATCTATGACAACAAACCAGGCACACTAGCAACTCCTCAATACCTTATGTGACTAAGAAGCCATGTGTGTCCCATTTACACCCCAACTTGTTAAGCAGTGGTCAGAGTGTATACAGTAACAGAGTGAAATGTATGTGCATAATAATAATGTGGAACCTGGTACTGTGTGTGGGAACATTCAGGTAGTGCTAATAAACATTCCCCCCACAGGTCTGTCAGATACCAACACTGTGCCCAAAAATACAAGAATGATATGCAGTTGCTCTGAATAATGAGGTATTACACATCACTGTCACCCACACTGTCCTACAACATATAACTGTCTAGGAAATATGTATAAGAGTGTTGTTATACAAGGTCAGAATGCATAAGCACAGGGGATTAATAAGACAGGAAGCAGATTGGAGATATACAGCAATATCAATATAGCAGACACAACTGTGATGGACAGTGTTTAAGTTGTAGCAGACACAGTCATGATCTGAATCCTGGGAGTGGAATTAGACTGCATACAGATTCATACCCCACAACTGTACACATGAGGCCAGAATGTCCAGTATATGTGCGCATATCTGCTGCCTGTCCCCCTGGTAAGTCTGTGGGATGATCCCAGATGTGTAGCCAGCAAACAGGGAGTACAGTGATTGTCAACCATCATGAGAACACACCTGTCAATGTAGCAACCCCCGAAACTTTTAGGAGAGTAATATTTCAAGTATGCCCTATCTACCCTCCCATGTTGTCAAGCTGTGACCAGAGTGTGTACAGTAACACAGTGAGATGTATGTGCATAATACTAATGTGTAATCTGGTACTTTGTGTGGCAACAGTCAGGTAGTGCTAACAAACATTGCTCCCACAGGTACATTGGATACGAACACTGTGCTGAGAAATACGGACCAATATAACCTGAACTGGTACTGTCCACCCTGGGATTATAGGAGATTGTGAGTGTTGCAGTTTCTCTGAATAATAAAGTATCACTGGTCACAGTCATCCACAGTGTGCTACATAATATAACTGTGCAGGAAAGCATGTATATTTGTGTGTCAGGTCACAAAAGGTGGAAGAGGTCAATATTCTAGATATGTCCAGGCACACCAGTATGTGGTTAACACATAACCAGAGTCTGTGCAGAAAGAGTTGGATAGTATAGTGCAAAACATCAACCTGGAATCATGGGATATGTGTACAAACAGTTAGTCACTGTTAACAAACATTCCCTCCACAGGTATACCAGGTAAGAGGTGTATACTGCAGGTAAAACTAATTCATGTGTAATGATGACGACAGTCATATCACTGTCCAAAATAAGGCTATAGAGTAGTGTAGTAAAACTTGTATGGTACAGATAACAGCACTGACTATGAAAATAATGTGGACTACAGGAATATACTACTTGTTAATTGACACCCCCCACCTTATCTCCAACAATAATCAACATACCCACCCCAACTGGTATGTAATGACTCTGATAATGTCCAATTGTTTGATAAATATTTTAATGCATGTGCCATATTGAACTATTCCAACATTGTTGGCATGGTACCATCAACGTACCTGCATGCTGTTCTTATTACCACTGTGGCCCCATATATGCATGTGCTTTGTTTTCTATGCAACTGTTCCATATCTGGTGTCTAGGTTAATGGGAATATCTATTCATGCTGTCATACCTAACCCTGGAATGTGTTGACTATTACTAACCCATATATGATGATGAAATCTAAACACTATAGCATGTTTGGGAAGGCCGGTCCCAGTGGACCCACCTGTCCCAACTCAGCTGGCCGTGGCACTGGGCACCAGCATGTCTGGGGCCCAACCCTCGACCTCCCTGTCCTTTGGTCCTGCACCACCTTTTGGTAGAACTGCCTCAGGGGATGGGGCGCTCCCCCCTTGGAGTGGGTGTGGACAGGCACCTGTCACCCATCAAAATATCACAGTCAAAGTATGAGATGAAAAGCACAATAGCAATAGCGTAGTCAAAAGTTTAATACCCGCTTTCGTCACTGGACTTCATCAGAATGCAACAAATATCCCAATTCAAAACGTTTAAATACTAAGACAAATTACATACAAATTAACATTAAATGCTTTTTAAAGTATAGGAAATTACATGTAAACAAGGATGTGATACTTCTGAATTTTTTAGTTAAGTGAACAGGATTTTTACTTGGTTTTAACAGTTTAATTAATTGATTTTCAATTGATTAATTTGTATGTAATTTGTCTTAGTATTTAAACGTTTTGAATTGGGATATTTGTTGCATTCTGATGAAGTCCAGTGACGAAAGCGGGTATTAAACTTTTGACTACGCTATTGTGCTTTTCATCTCATACTTTGACTGTGATATTTTTTTGGTTTTGTGCTTCGTATATTTTATTTACCTGTCACCCATCGCCAGGTCAGGGTCATGGTGCGTAGAGAGATCGACAAGCAGGTTGGTGATCTCCTATGCCAGCTTGAGGGCCGCATGTCATGATTAGAGAATCAGCCTGGCTCTATGGCTCAGCCCCCAGCACAGCCACCTGTGGGGCTGTAAAGGTGCAGTGGTGACTGCCCATGGGTGGGGACCTCAGTCCCACTGTTACCACTAGGGGGCTTGTGGGCTTCCGATATCCCAACACCCCTCCCCATCGAGGTGTTTACCCCCCCCACATGTGTCATATACCACCCCTGTATGCATCTTGTTTGTCTTGTCTATTAACCTATCCAACCTACTTCCCCAAATATATCTATTACCCCTCCCCAACATCCCACTCTTACCTGAAAGAAAAAAAAAAGGGCAATCTGTTCCCAGAAAAAAATCTCGCCCCATACATAGCTGTCCATTTCACACATGTCCACTAGTCTAATTGGCATCACAACTCATTATTGTTGTCCTCACACTTCTCCAGGGTTTGAGTGTCCAAATCTACCTCCAAATTCAGTGTATATGCACAGCTGTTGCTGTAGAAGAAATGGACAGCTATGGACCTTCCCTACACCCTTCCTGCACATCCCTGGCTATTTTCCCTACTGTCTTTCCCTCTTTGTGCCCCTTTTTCTCCACTGTCCTATCAACCCCCAGCCCCACCATATGTGTGGGGGATACAACAGCAGTGGACTGATGGCAGCAATGGCAGTGAGATATTCTCACAGCCCACTACAGAACAACCCCTGACAGCATGTCATATGTGCAAAGCTTGGTATGTAGGTGGAGGATAGAGGCTGGAACACAGGCCCATATCATTTGAAGATCCATATTAACTTATATGCATTGAAATTCACACATGTGAAGTAATAACATATGCTCCAACTCTTTATTTTTAATATGCATTTAGCATTCTTTCATACATTTAACACGTTTTGTATGTAATGTATCAACTTCCATCATAGGTACATAGGTATACTTGAATGACATAGGTACTTGCCAAGATCATACTTGAATGACAAAACCTGAACACCTCTAATTCATCATTACTACATTTAGTCATGCCTTACTAAGTATTGTACGCTAACATTCTGAGAGGATACTTCTGAACACCCTGCTTCACACCTGTTATTTGGCCACCAAATAGGCATTGAATTGAATGCAGATATACTTACCTGAGTTAGTTCTTGTATCCCCCTTAATTTTGCAATAACATGGGATGCAGATGCCAAAATAATGTCTTAGTGTTTAATGCTTTTCTGTGGGTACTTAAATATCCTCTTGATAAAAAGACCTGAATTTTTTTTGCAGTTATATGAGCATCTCCCAATTTTCTGTCTCTGGTTTTAAACAAAAGTATCGATCTGTTTGCCACAGTAATACCATAAACTTTCTACCTTGTAACAACCCAACACCTTAGCAAAATTAGCAACACTATATCAAATTTTACCATTCAGAACAATACAAAAGTCCTGGGGTTAGTTTGTACTATAAAAAGATTGTGCTTACCTGCATCTCCTCCTTGCACTGAAATGAGGTGATGCATGTATAAGCAATGTTTACTTCTCCTGGTCCCTGAAACATTGCTATATTTAAATTTTAGATTCAGTGGCATATTTAGGCCTTGGGACAGTAGGGCCACACATCTTCCCCTTTTAATAACCTGGTGCAAAAAAAAAAAAAAAAAAAAGAAAAAATAAAAAGAAAAAAGTTTTTTCCTCTTTTTGCTGAAATCAGAAAATGACCTTTAAAAACAGTACACAGTTGAGCATGTACCTCATTTGCCCATAGATTTCCAATTTCAACCCATACTAGCATTGTTTTCGTGTATACTTTATTTTATATAATTTTTTTCTGCATTTCATCACAAGTCACAATGGGAAATGTAAGTTGAGGAGTCAGTTTGGTGACCTGATCATTCTAAGATCCTGGGTAACTCCACCCACTGTGCTTCCCTTCATGACTGAAAAATCAGTTGAAAGGTAGACCGAGAGGAATGAGCTGAAATGAGATGTGGAGATGAGGAAAAAAAAAAAAAACAGAGCACATCAGGTATGTAAAGGACAACTATAGACTGAACCATACACATTTTGCATTGCTGTTATTTCTTTATGTAAAAACCTATTACTGTGCCTTGAAGTTGCACTTTCCACACACTGTTCAACTTGCTCAGTTTCAAATGTGCTAACTCTAGTATCTCGTGGTTATTGACAAGTTTGTTCATGCCCATTGCCAGTATATTTCTTTACTTTTCCACAGCTGTTTTTCCCTGGAAATACCTTTCCTTCATTACATGTGCTGCCTAACCCATCATCCTAACTTCCATCCTAAATAAAAGAACATGCATGGAGGCTTGGCAACTAGTTTACTGCTACCTGTTCCTGGACAATTGTATTTTTATGATAGAATGTAGTATATATATAACTAGTATGCATTTTTTAAATCTTGCTTAGAAAAAAGTTCATCCTGCAATTTTTCTGGTTTGTAGCATTAAGTATTTTTTTTAATCCCATCAGGATTGTGAATGGATGTAGGGATGTTTCTTGATGAAATGACTGGTCTTGCTGTGCTGCTTAATGTTATAATGGTGGCTTTGCAAGACTGATGTGCAGCTGGGTAAATCAGGCTGCAATGCAGCTTGTAACAATTACTTCTCTCCAACAAAATTCCTTTAATGTAACCATTATTATTTATTTTTATGATGATGTGGTCAGAAACAAATTCTTTAGGTAGGCAATGGGTATGGGGGGCTGTATGTTGGTGAAATTTGTCTTAATTGTTTGTTCTTGTAATTCTGTCTTTACGAGATTCATGTACTTGGATGAAGCAGGACAGGATACAAGCTTTGATTACTGTTTATGTGGAAAAATTACATTGATGTAACCATTATTTATTTTTAATCTGGCAGGGGCATTTCAGAAGCTGTGGATTATAGTTTGTTTGGAGGCTACTTGTAGATGAAGCAATTGCACTATGGTTTGTTGTAATTCTTACTTTGCAGGAAGTTATGTGTAGTAAGCTGAAGTATACATTATAGTTACTGTTTGTATGAAGCAAAAATACATTAATACAACCATTTCTTATCCTGGAATAATTAAATCATATGCTTTGAGAAAGCAGTGGGTATGGGGGCTATCTTTTGATGAAATGACTGGCCCTACATTTATTGATCTAATTCTAATGTTGCAGGACTAATGTGCATTTAGGTGAAGCAAGCTGGAATACAAGCTGTGAATGCAGTTTGTGTTAAAAATGTTATATAATTATTTTTATTCTAGCAGGATCAATAAATAAATATACAAAACAATAATACTTATTTTTATCCTGGTATGGCCAAACCAGATGCTTTATTTAAGCGACATATAAGGGGACTTTCAGTTGATTAAAATGACTGGCCCTTGTTTGCTGTTGTAATATGTATTTAGGAGAAGCAAGCAAAAATACAAGCTGTGATTACTGTTCCATGAAACAAAAGTGAATAAAATGTAATACTTATATATATATTTTTTATCCTGGCAAGTCCAAACTAGATACTTTAGGTAGATCTTGGTTATGAAAGCTGTTTATGGATGAAATTATTGACCCTTCTGTTTTGTTGTAATTCTGGCTTTACAATACTAGGTTGTTTCTTTTTTTTTTTTTTTTTTTTTTTTTTTAAACAAATTTATTGTTTTAACATATGAGAGAAATATCATAACAATTTTATACAAATAATTAAAAATAGGTATTATTATAATATTCAACAAAACAACTAAAGTATTTACAAAGACATCCACTACAATCAGATCAATTAATTAAACTAAAATACTGTGCTATTGAAATTAGAATTTTTTTAACAAATTTTGTAAATTATCCCATACAATAAAATGTGATGTTTTTCTAGTTGTTCTCATTCTAATTGTGCTTATTTCCATATGACACATTATATTCATAACATTTTTAAATTCATTGAACGAAGGAGGTGTATCTGAAATCCAATTTCTAGTTATTATTTTCCTAGCCACTGCTAGGATAGACCATAACAAGGGAAGCTTAATCTTTTAACACATTGAGGTACAGGTGTGTTGAATAATATAAGAGACTTAGAAATAATGAAATTATCTGTAAAAGAGCCTGCAAAAATTCATTAATTGACTTCCAGTATTCTTTCAACTTCATACAGTCATAAAACATATGAGCCCAGTCAACATTAATTTCTACATTACATCTCTTACATAGATTATCTTTATTATTAATTTTATTCATCATCAAAGGTGTATAAAAGATCTATGTAAAAATTTCCATGTATAAAGTCTCCAGACAATGGAAGATGTAGTTCTATAAGCAAATTCCAATATATATTGTTTATCTTGTTGAGTTGGTGGGTCCCCATTAATAGAGGTGAAATAATTCCAGTATGAATCTACATTGTAAAAAGTTTCTTGTCTGATAATTTTATGTATATATGAAAGTTTACCTTTATCAGAAACTTTATGCTGTAAATTTATTATCAAGTAATCAATCAGTTTTGGAATAGATTATTTAACTGTTATAGACATTAGATCTATTCTATCAATGAGATGTTGTCTAAAGATCTGAACCTCTAACCAGCAAGTTTCTCTTAGATCAAATTCTTGTTTTAAGAAATCTAGATTTTTAACTTTATTATCAGATATCAGCTGATACCAGTACTTTAGATTATTATCTATAGCTAAATGAGCTCCTTCAGAAGTAGATGACATAAGCATACCCTGAGTATAAATTATAGGGAATATAATAAAATTCCATTCCCTATACTTAGGGTGCATGAATATAAAGTTATGATAACTAATAATAATATTTAATGGGTAACAGACCATATGTTTAGGTGTAATAGGTGAAGTACAAAATTCCTTTAGCAACCACAACATGGAGTTATTTATAATCATATTTTATGTGTTAAGGAGATTTTCATGAAGTGCATACTAATTAGCTCCCAATAATCTTTCCATTTTATGACATATGACCGATCTATTAATAAAGTAATAACTTTTATAATAGAAGAGATAATATATAAATTAAAGTCTGGAAAAGAAATACCCCTTGAGACCAGCTATTAGTATGTTTCTTTAATGCAATCCTAGGTCTATTAGGTGCCCATAAGAAATTTAACATTAGTGTATTCAGTTTCTTGATAGTTATTTTTGTAGGTGAAAGTATTATTGATTGTATTAAGTATAAAATCTTGGGGAATATTATCATTTTAATAATTGTAAGTCTCTCCTCCATAGTAAAAACATATTATTCCAGGTATTAAAAGATTTTGTATATTAAGAAAACAGGTATTATAGTTATTATATATAATAGATTTAATATCTTTAGATAGTATTATACCTAAATAAGTTATCTGACCTGAGTTGGGTACATATTTAGTAAAATCACTAATGAGAGTATTTTTTCGTGTATATATAGGTAGTATTTTAGTTTTTCTTCATTGAATATTAAACCAGAAATACTTTTAAAATTCATCATTTTATCAAATAAAGACTGCATAGAAGAATTAGATCCTGCTGATGTAATTAGAACATCATCTGCAAAAAATTGAATTTTTGATGTTGTATTTTCTTCTATTTCAAAACCCTCTATGTCAGTACTGTTTCTAATCAAATTAGCCAAAGGCTCCATTACTAAAGTGAATAATAGTGGAGAAAGTGGACATCCTTGCTTTGTACCTTTAAGAATGGGTATTTTTTGTGAAACATATGTTCCTACCTAAATATAAGCCAGCGTTCCTTTGTATAAATGCTCAATTAAATTTACAAATGCATCAGAGAAATTTGTGCATTTCAGTAAGGTAAACAGATAGTCCCAACTTACTGAATCAAATGCTGAACCTATATCAAGACTAATAAGTGTTAAATCTTTCTTTTTCCTATTTGCAAAATCAATTAATGTTAAAGTTCTTCTTATATTATCAAAAGTATTTCTATTTACAATGAAGCCCGTCTGATCTATGTCTATAATGCCGGGATAATTGTCTTCAATCTATCAGCAAAAATACTCATAAACATTTTATAATCAACATTAAGTAATGAGATGGGTCGATATGAAGAACATCTAGTTGGATCTTTATTAGGTTTTAAAATTGGTGAAATAAATGTATATTGCCAAGATGGGGGGGGTTATTAACTCAGTTTGGGCCAGAATAAAAACCTTATGTATTAATGAATATGTAGTTTTAGAAAGGATTTTATATATCTCTGGTATAATACCATCATTACCCAGTGCTTTGTTTGATTTAAGCTTATTTATTTGTGTAATAACTTCTGTATATGAAATACTCTTGTCCAATAGTTTAATCTGTTGTTTATTAAGCTTTTTATTCATGTTTATGGTTATAAACTCCTTTATTTTATCTTTAGGTTCCATGTTAATGTTGTTATGGTTAATCTTGTGAAAGTGATTTCTAAATTCATCCAGTATTTCTGGTATACTAGAAACATTCTTCTTTTTTTTTAGAGAAAAGATTTCTTTGATATGGTTTTGTTTATTCAATCTTTTTGTTTTATTTTTAAGTCTATGTAAGTATTTGGGGCTTATTGAATAAGACAAAAACTTGTATTTCTCTAAAGTTATTTTAACTTTATGAGTCAAAATTTCTTTGTATTTCTCATTTAGTTTGTTTATTTCTTCAATAACTTTCTTGTCCATAATATTTTCTTTATTATTATGTTTATAAGAGTCTAGTTTACTTTGAATATCTAACAATTCCTTATCCCAAGATTTCCTTTTGTTATTATACCATCTGATACTTTGTCCATATAGATATGATTTTAAGGCATCCCAAACATAGACAATGGAGATTTCAGGAGTATTATTTATGTCTAGAAAATGTTGTACTTCTGAAAGTATATATTCTTTATAGTCTTTTAGCTGAGTTAAGTATGCTGGTATCCTTTTGATCTGAACATTATGAGTATTTTTATCATGAATTCAAAAACAATTGAGTTATGATCAGATATAGGACATGAAATGATTTTGGAATTAATTAAATCTGTTACCATCTGGTTAGAAATAAAGACCCTATCTATTTTTGAATAAGTTTTGTATCTGTTAGAAAAAAAGGTATATGGTAATGATTTTGACTCTATCTGATTATTAATATCATTCAAATGATAAGAATTAGCAAAATCATTTAAA